>NW_020954550.1:4303062-4420983 GCF_900497805.2 Vombatus ursinus
TTTCTTTCTTTCTTTCTTTCTTTCTTTCTTTCTTTCTTTCTTTCTTTCTTTCTTTCTTTCTTTCTTTCTTTCTTTCTTTCTTTCTTTCTTTTAACTTTTAATAGGTTTTTTTTTCCCCTCCTTTTGGAACGAAGGGTGTTCACTTCCAAGGATGCAGCTCTGCCAAACCATCAGGGGTCACATGCACATGGCAGAGATGAGTGACCTAATCAGTGCACATTAGTGCTTTTCATGGTTTAGTCTGGGAACAGTTTTCTGCTGTAAAATACCTTGTGTCTCTCAACCCAGGACCCCTTCCCCCTCTGGCCCTTCCCCCTTTGCTTTGCTAGAGGTGGATTGCTGCTGTGATTGAATTCTATCGCTTATCTAACACAAAATAAACAGAACAATCTGGAGCTAATTTAAGTGGTTTACCATATCAGGATACAGCTGGGAAAGATTTTAAGAAAAAGGCTCAATGCGAACAATAGCACTGTGAAGGCCTAACAGGCAGAGAGCACAGGAAGGCCGTTTCAGACAGCCTGGCAGACAGCTGTCAGCCACTCCAATAACAATCCCCGCAGCCAATGAAAATTGGCCAGAGTCTCAGCTCCCAACCCAGCCTGGGACAGCAACAATGAAAACAAGGGATTAGAATGAGTTCCCAGTTAATGACTGGAGTGTCATGGTCATCAGTATCCTGCGAGGCTACAGCTGTGCTCCAGTCCAATAACCATGCAGGAGGAGGGGCAGATGGGAAACAGCACTTCGATTTCTACATAACCTGAACTGGGACTTTTCTGTCCCCCTCCCCCTATTTTTAAAACGAGAATGCACACATGCTGGCTCTCTACTCACTTATGATTCAGGCAAAAGCACAGAGGCGAAAGAACATCTGTTTTTGACATCATTTTCTCCTACTCTGCAAAGAGAGTGGTTAGATTTGTAAGACTTTGTGGAATTTGGCCAGATCCTGAATTTCCTGGTGTGGCTCTAGAGGTAAAAGTGCCACATGTGAAGGTTTCAGGGAGTTGAAGGAGCGCACCCACCCCATCAAAGAAGGTGGACCCTTCATAAAGACACTAAAGAACCCCAAACAAACCCATTTGAACTAAATCAATGTTAAGACCTAGAGGAGGAGATTTTAACTTGGGGCATATTGACTTGTTTTTATTTTTTTTAATAGTTTGATAACTGCATTTTGGTATAATTTATTTCCTTTGTAATACTATGTACTTTATACATTTAAAAAACTTTATTCTGAAAAAAGGTCCATGACATAAAAAAGGTGAAGAAACCCTGTCCTAGTGGCATTGTGGTGGAAGGATCAGGCATCATACCAGGTTCTAGCTCCACCTAGCCGTAATTAGCTATATGACCTCGGGCAAGGAGGGCAAGTCTTCCCAAGGTTTCATAGGCAGGTTGGATGGACTGACTTCCCGAGATCCTTTCCACCGCTATGACCTACTACTTTTCATTTAATTTGTTGCATTGTATGGAAGTACCAACTTTTCTCATGAGCAAAGTGTGCCATAGGTAAAAGGGGAAAGGAATAGGCATTTAGATAGTACCTACTATATGTCAGTCACTATGTTATGTGCTTTACAAATATTATCTTATTTTACAAATATTTCATTTCACAACAATCCCTTGAGATAGATGCCATTATTATGCCCATTTTATAGTTGAAGAAATTAAGTGAAACAGAAGTTAAGTGACTTGCCCAGGGTCACAAAGCTAGTAAGTATCTGAAATCAGATCTTGGTAGATGGTATTATTATCTCCATTTTCCAGTAAGGAAACTGAGCAAACAGAGGTTTAATGACTTATCCAGGGTCATACAGCTAGTAAATGTCTAAAGCTAGATTTGAACTTAGGTCTTCTGGACTCAAGACCCAGTGCTTTATCCTCTGTGCCACCTAGCTACCTCCTATGCACAATAAACTTTGGATTGGGTGATTTCTACAGAACATTTAATTGTTAAAATTACCAGCACACTAAACAGAGATCAGCACCAACCTTCTGAAAGCAAAAAAGAGTCTACTTAATAAGTCAATGCTATAACAACAACAATACTTGATATTTACAATACTTTGAAGCTTGTAAAATGCTTTATATACATTATAATGCAAGGGATAGAGTACTGAACCTGGAGTCAGAGGTCCTGGGTTTAAATGTTGGTGTGTCACCTGTGTGCCTTTGGACAAATCACTTAACCTCTTTGAGGTTCAATTTCATCGTCTGTAAAAAAGTGGAAACTGAATAGATCAGCAGTTCCCAAACTTGTTTTTTTTTTATCTCTTTTCAACTCTTAAAAATTGTTGAAGACCCCAGAGTCCTTTATTTATGTGTTATATCTATTAATATTTGTTTGAATTCAAAATTAAAGCACTTTAGTATTATTATGAAAATAGTCTTGAATTCACAGTTCCCCAGAAAGGATCTTGGACCAGACTTTGAGAACCTCTGGACTAGATAAACTCTCAGGCCCCTTCCAGCTCTAAAGCTATTATCCTATGATCTCATATTTTCAAAGGGGAAAAAAGTTGGAAAGGACAGTTTCCTTCCCTTTCAAAGTCATAGCATCATCTCTATTTCTAGATTAGTCTATGCAGTTTTGGATGGTTGCCTCAAAAAAAATTTGGCACCAAAGAAAACTGTGTAGGAAGAGACAATGTATTAGGCATTGAACTTCTCTAGAGATCCTCTCTATTTGGCCAAGTGAGCTAGATCTACTCAGTGGTTATTTTTTTTTTAATCTTGTTGTTTATTCAACCAAATGAGTTATTCATTCTTTAGAAAGCAGGGAATGCAAAACTGATAAAATCTCTTAGGCTAGAGAGCAGGGATTAACTCACTTCCAAGTGACTTGGATTAACAGTGGTACTTGCTTCCTTAAAGGTAAAATTGCTCTTTACCTGAAGAGGTTGGTGCAGTAAAATCTTATCTGTGTCCTCTCTTGTTCAGAGAGGGAGAAGAGATGAATCATGAAAGTGACCCCCACCCAGAGTCCAGATCCAGCCCTGTACCATGTCCTGAGCTCTATGCCTATATCACCAATTATGCACTGGACATTTAAAACCAAAGGTCCCAGGGACATCTTCAAATCAACGTGACTGAAACAGAACTCATCTTTTCCCCACAACGTATCCCTCTTTCTAACTTCCCTGCTTTTGTCAAGGGCACCACCCTCCTTCTTATTAGTAATCTTGGTTCATGAATCTAGAGTCGTTCTCAGCCTCTTACTCTTCCTCATGCT
Organism: Vombatus ursinus; assembly: GCF_900497805.2. Lineage (NCBI taxonomy): Eukaryota > Metazoa > Chordata > Mammalia > Diprotodontia > Vombatidae > Vombatus > Vombatus ursinus. The sequence continues at coordinate 4,306,301 of NW_020954550.1, forward strand.
CTTGCAGGTGCCAAGTCTTACTGTGTGTTTACAACGTCTCTCACATTCATTCCCTTATTTCAACTCAGAGGGCCACTCCTTTATTTCAGAGGCTCACCCTCTTCCATCTAGAGTGTTCTGATAGCCTTTTAATTGGTTTCACTATCTCTGGTTTCTTCCTTCTACAATCCATCCTCTCTCCACAGCTGCTAAAGGAACATTCCTAAATCACAAGGGGGGCCATGTCACTCTCCTGGTAAAAAAGCTCCAAGAGTTTCCTCCTACTTCCAGGACAAAATATAAACTTTTCTGTTTGACACCTAAAGTCCTTCACAATTTGACTTCCAACCTGCTCTTCCAGGCTTATTGTACAATGATCTCCTTCATGCATGTTACAGTAAAGCCAAATGGGTCTCTTACATTCCTCGAATGTAAGATTTCATCTCCCACCTCTATGTCTTTGCATAAGATGTTTCCCTTGCCAGTGTCCCTTTAAGACCCTTTTCGTATGGCATAATTCAGTGATGAAAAGAGCAAAAAAATTTTTTCATGTAAAGGAAAATATATTTACTCTCAAAGGAAGTAAGATACTGCTACTATAATAGATGCACATTTTGATACCTGAAAGGATTAGGAAAATGGTTTTATTTTAATAAAAACTGCTAACATATGTATATGAAAAAAACATATTTCAGATGTTATTTGAGCAATTTTAGACATGGTGGTGTAAATATAAAAACTCAAGTCACCTTGTAAATGATATAGAATGATGCTTCACTTGTGTATGAACAATTTAATGTTTTTTTAAAGAGGAGGAGAAAGAATATTTATTTGTTGCAAATTAAAGAAATATGAGTACAAACAATTTCAAGGACACCAAAAACATATTGGACCACAATGAAGAAGTTAGACTTTCAAGGCATTATGGTACTCTAGTGTATTTGAATAATTATTGTTATGACTAAAAAGGACATTTGGAGTCTGAATCATGATTTTAAAAGAACTACTGCAAAGTGAAAATGTGGGAAGTAGTAACTTCTTAAATAAAAAGCAGGTCACTAAACTCTCATTTAAGTCACTTAAGTAGATGGTTCTTGAGCACAGAAAACTGACAGAACAATCTGACATGGGAACCTGGGAGGAAGAACTGAACATGCTGCAAGAGGGCTAAAAGTTGCTCTCCTGGAGCTGTGAATGTTAGAAGTGGTCAGCAGCCTGAAGGCTTCAGCTGAGTAACTGTGACCTGACTGGTCTCAAATGAAACTGACTTAATTGACCAAGAGCTTCAGTTATGACTAATTGGCCTTCAACACCACCAAAAACTGGAGAGAGGTGAAGCTTTTTCCTAAGGGCCCATTGATCTCTGACTTGAACAGGAAAATCAGAGGAAGCTCTGCAGTTTGTGTGCCTTGGTGAGGCTGGCTGGGTGTGTTTGCCTGGCTTAAAGAATCGACCTGAGCGACAGCTAGGTGGTGCAGTGGATAGGGCACTGGCTCTGGAGTCAGAAGGACTTGAGTTCAAATCCAGTCTCAGACACTTGATCACTTGATACTTACTAGCTGTGTGACTCTGGGCAAGTCACTTAACCCCAACTGCCTCACCAAAAAACAAAAACAAAAACAAACCCAAAACAAACAAACAAAAAAACCAAATCGACCTGAGCTGTGTGGCTGTGAAATCTGTTCTGACTGGATGATGTAAGGTGCAAAGGAGAGATGAGGCTTACCCAGCTAAAGAGTAACCAACAGTCAAGCAATGATGTAGTGCTGATGCTCCTGAGTGGATGGAGAATGTCCAAACCTGCAGTCCAGGGTTCGAGTTGCCCTAAGCATATGGGTTTTCTTTCACTATAGACTTTCCTATCATGTTCCTGCAAGCACATTATAGATGAGGAAACAGGTCCTGAGAGATTGGATTACATGCACAAGGTCACACAGAGAACAGAACCTCGATTTGCAATCAGGTCCCATGACTCAAACTCATCACTTTTCACTATTATATTACGAGCAACACCATAACATGGTCATTTTTCTGCAACCCCATAGCTGTCTCACCACTACTTCTCAGGTGTTAAGTAAATGGTTATTGAAATAAATTGAATGCATCTTGAGATGGTGACAGCTTTTCTGACTGCTGTTACACTGTAGACTTATATTGAGTTCATAGTTCACAAAACCCTTCATATTTTTTCCATCAAAGTTATTGCTAGTCATACTTTCCTCATCCTGTACTTGTTTAGTTGACTTTGCTCCAATCCAAGCAGAGAACTTTACATTTACCCATGTATAATTTTATTTTATTTGAATTCATCCATTATTTTTATTAACGCACCGCTTTAGAATTGGAAGAGATCTTAGGCATCATCTAGTTCAATCTCTATATTTTACAGATGAAGAAAATGAAGTGCAGAGAAGTTACATAAGTTGTCCAAAGTCAGACAGATAATAAGTAGTCAAGTAGAGTTCAGGCCCAAGTCATAGGACTCAACACTTTTGATTGTACAACATGCCTATTGTACAACATGATATCTTCTGTGGATTATGTCTATCATCCAATATGTTAGTTACCTCTTACCAACTTGGTACCATCTACACATTTTATAAGCATGCTATCTATGCCTTCATTGGGGGAAAAAATGCTGACTAATTCAGGACCAAGGACAGGTCCCTGGGGTGCTCTCCTATAGACCTCTATCAAAAGAACTGTTGATCTTGTTATTAATGACTACTCTTTGCGTTCGGTCATTCTGACGCAGTTAACCTGATCAATGACATAAGAATTGGTCACAGGAATAGCTTGTCTTTGGGTAAATTAACTAGAAGTACAGGGCAGACGAGAAAGGTTGAGTAAATGCAGATGAACTCATTGAGTAATTCAATGAGGTACAGTACATTCCTTAGCTTCTCGGATTTAGTTTACCACCTCCATGTTACTGAAAGTGAATTTGAATTATGGCATATTATTATGCCTACTGTCTAGTCACTATTTTTTTTTGTTCATGTTATTAACGAATGAACCAAGCCTATACAAAGTAAAAAGAAAAACATCTTCTGGGAAAACAAATGCACATATCTGCCATTATGACTTCAGTAGTTAATAGCATGAGAAATGAGTCAGGTAACTCTACTCCATCAGCTATGCTGCCAGTCCTGGTAAGTACAGTACCAGTGACACCTGTCATCTAGCCAGTACTATCATTTGGCCAAAAAAGAGGTCTGTGGAGAACAATGTAAAGTGAAGGGGGCAGACGAGAATTTCCCCAATTGCCTGGCTAAATGTAGCCATACTACAAGGAATGTAATATTTTTCTTGAAAACCACTTAAGTTGCTGTTGTATAGTTCTGTTTCTCATTAAAGGCAAACTACTCATCAAAATAGTGATTTTTTTGGCCACTTTTTCTCTAAGAATAATATTTTCAGAGGAAAATGAATTTATCATTTTGGTTAACTAAACACTATTATTTGTCCATGTAAACATGGCCAGAGAAATCAGGCAGCATGATGTTATGCATGGCCAAAGCAACGGACTTGGTGTAAGAAAGACTTTGGCTTAACACCCAACCCAGACACTTACTAATTTTCTAAGCCTGGGCAGTCTCATTTTCTTCAACTATACAAAGAACAAGTTAGACTGTATGACCTCTAAGGTCCCTTTCAGCATTAAATCTATGATCTTAGAATCCTATGAAGACGGATGAATTTGGGTGAATAAGGGAAGTCATTATTCTGGCCGTGATGTTCATGGCCCACTTCACATTAGGACTGTTGAACAAGCATCTCTAGTTTTCTTGGTATTCCTTGTGGTACAATGAAGTCAATGATTGTTAAATATTTCACATATGTAATGATTTTGATATTGTACTCAAATATAAAAGTAATAGCTGAAAATATTAATTTATTTTACATTATTGAATTAGAGCCTCTTGAACTTGATATTCAAATTTATGCAAAGATGCTGATCTAAGAAGTTTAAAAAAGAAATGTCCAAAATGCCAACCCTTATAACAATTATCTCCTCTCTAAATACGTCTAAGAGCGAACACGCAACAAAATGTCAAAGTAAGGTATTCAAACAATTGTTAACAGTTGCATCTATAGTAAATATGAGTATAAAAGCCATTAGATTTCTAAGTGACTGTTAGACTGTGTTGAAAGTCTAGCCTTTCACAAGAGACAATTAAAGCTAAAATAAGGATCTTGTTTTTCTGAAACAAATGGTTGTAATCTGAAAAAATAAATATGGCAGTACCTTTTTTTTAGATGGAGAAACAAAGTTTCAGGGCTAACCAAAATATGCAACAAACCCTTAAAATCTCTTTGCTAATCTTTATTATCATAATTGAGCTGCCCACAAAATGTAGGGCTAAATGACCTCGGGAGTTCCTACCAACTCTATGATTCTATGAGCAATACCATATCAAGGTCACTTTTGTCCAATTTCACAAGTTGCCTCACTATTCTTACCACTGTGAGTTTATTTCTCAACTTTTTTGGTTAATTTCCCAAGTCCTTTATCAAGCCTTTAAGTATTCTCACCAATCCAATTACTGCTTCCATTTGGTCTAATCAATGTTTAGTCTAATATATGTACATATGTAACAACACTCACAAAAACCCTAAGAGTTGCAATTTTTTCTAGCTTGGGAAGAAAGAAAGCTAACACAAGATCATGATTGGAAGGCAAGGTTTTTCCCAGAAGGGCTGTTTTGAGGCTCTCTAAAGCAAAGAAGAAAAGACAGAAGTGGCCAGGATTCTCCCCCCAACACACACACACACACACACACACACACACACACACACAGAGTAGCAGTGGGACAGTGCTATCTGCAGTGCCTTTACTCAAATCCATGCCTACAGAGACCATGAGAGGTATCTCTTAAAATGGATAGATGGAGAGGTATATGACTGTAGACATGGGACAGCTCTGACAGCCATCCAGAAGACAGTGATCTCTCCTTGGCAGGGCTGGGATCTCACAGACACATCTAGCCTACTGTAAGACAGGTTTGTTTGTTTGTTTGTTTTTGGGGGGGTTGGAATATTTTGTGTGTGTGTGTGTGTGTGTGTGTTTTGTTTTGTTTTTTGCTTTCTAACTTTTGGCATAAGCACGAGCTATTCCATAACTACATTTCCGAGAGCAGAATTACTACAAATTAGGCCCATTTTAAAATCTACCCTATTGGACTCAAGTCTAAACTACTGACTGAGGGTTACACACACACAGCAAATATATTTTCTCTTAGGGCTGAAGACTTGTTATTTCACTGCTATAGAGAACTCCTGGTGAAAAAGAAGAAACTCCCTCTACCAATAAAAATCCCAATCTATTAGCAATTTATAATTTCCTGGGGGTACCAAGAAGTTAAGGAACTTGTTCAAGGCCACCTAGCCAATATGTCTGTGACAGGACTCGAACTCAGGTCTTCTTGGCTCTGAGACCAGCTCTCTATCCATTAGGTCGCACTATACTTCTCTCTCTCTCTCTCTTGCTCTCCCTGTCTCCTTTCTCCCTTCCTCTCCCTCCCCCCTCATATATACACACACAGAGTCTTAGTGTAGTTTTTAGCTATTAAAGTTTAAAACACTTAAATACAGAGACACAAACACATAAATACTTGAAGAATCTCCAATTTCACCAGTATAAAAGAATTTTTCCTGAGTGTGAGAACTTGCTCTACCAGAGCAGATCACAGCCCATCTATGACTTAGTAAATAAGTCTTAAGAAACTGCCTGAAGTCCACAGACATAAAGCAACACGCCCAGGATCCCATATGTTTCTCACACAGCTACTGTGTGTCTGAGGTAGGCTTTGAACTGAAGCTCTTTCTTACTTTAAGCTCAGGAGTCTCACCCTATGCCATGGTACTTCTGAAAACATGAACATGCAATATAAACATAACATGATAAATAAATTATGAAGATAAAACTAATGATGCCAAATAGTTATAAACCTATATCTTAAGAGATTAAAATGACACCTGTACCAATACATTCATGCTCAAGTTCCCCTCCTATCTCATTTGTTGGGAGCATGTGTCTGCAGCCTGGGAAAGGCCTGGCTCAATTCTGGCAGACACTTTCTCTTTGGTTTTATCAGCACTTAGCTTTCACATTTCAATCTATTTGGTTTTTGTTTCTTCTTATTTTCTTAGACATCTCCCAAGCTTCTTATTTTCTTAGACATCTCCCCAAGCTATCTGGTAATTATTTGACCAGCTACTATCTCTGCTTCAGCAGAAATGAATCATCCACCCAAACAAAACTAACAAAATTACATCTTGACAACCTTTTTGGGTCTCTAGCTCCTACCCATCAATTGTGGTTTTAAGACATCCTTAGAGCCATGATGATGCAGCAGTAACTTGTTCTGTAGGATGAATTCAGCTAAAGAATATACTCAACAATTATGATAATAGATTACAATTCATAGGAACATAAGATTTGGAACCGGTTGGATCTTAGAGATGATCTATTTCCACCATCTCATTTTGTAGATGAAGCTCCCGAGGCCCCTAAAGTTAACAGGACTGGCCTAAGATCACATCAACAAAGAGGAATCAAATAAAATCTGCATGTATAGTGACACCTTGCAGTTTATAATATGCTTTACATAACTTATCCCAATCGATCAGTTCTATTAGATAGGTAGTGTATTATCATCTTCATATAACAAGTGAGAACACTGAGGCTCGGAGAATTGATGTGACTGGCCCAGGAGCACACAGCTAGTATGTAACAAAGCCAGGACTCAAACCAGTTTCCCCAAATCCAAATCCAGTGTACTGTATTCTAAACTCTGACTTCTACTAATATTCCTAATGCCTACATACTGAGGGTCATGATTAATGAAACATAGCTTCAAATTATCAGTGCTAAGCTGACTTTACACAGAAAATGGACAGAAAATGAGAAAACATTAAGGCAGGGTTTAAAATTTATGTCTTTCTATAAATTTCTATCTCAGCACTTTAAGGTTTACAAAGCACTTTATATTTCTTATCTCATTCAATACTCGTCACAATCCTGTGAGGTAGAGGCTATTATTACTCCCATTTTACAGGTGAGGAAACTGTGGGTCACACAGCTAGTAAGTGTCTGAGGTATTCCTGATTCCAAGTACAGGGCTATGACCACCAAGTCACCTGCAGAAATCATAGTCTAGTCAAAATAATAACATTTAGTAACTCTAATCTTCAATATCTCCCTATCTACTGGCTCCTTCCTTGCTCCCTACAAACATGCCCATGTTTTCTCCATCCTTAAAAAAATGCTTGCTTTATCCTGCTCTCTCTGGTAGGAGCATCCTACATTTCTCCTCCCTTTCTCAGCTAAATTCCTTAAAAAAGATCACACACGATCGGTTCCTTCACTTCCCCTCATCTCTCTCTTTTCTAAACCATCTGCAGACTGGCTTCCAACTTCATCATTCAACTGAAACTGCTCTTTCCAAAGTCACCACTGAACTCTAAAGGCCAAATCTGAAGGTCTTTCCTCAGTCCTAATTCTTCTTGACTTCTCTTTGGCCTTTGACACTGCTAATCCCCCTCTTCTCCAGGATGATCCCTCCTCTCTAGGTTTTGTGACACTTCCTCTTTCCTAGTACTCCTCTTGACCACTCCTCATTTATCCTTTGCTGGTTCTTCAACCAGGTCATACTCACTAGCTTTGAGGATTCCCAAGGCTCTATACTGGCCTCCATCTCTTCTCCCTCTATACTATCTTATTTGGTGATCTTATCAGCCAATACGGATTCAATTTTCATCTCTATGCAAATGATTCTCAGATCTATCTAACCATCTATCTATCTTTCTCTATATCTATCTATATATTTACATATCTATATCTATCTATCCAGCCTTAACCTATTTCCTGAGCACCAATTTCAGTTTTCCAGCTGCCTCTTGTACATTTCAAACTTGGTATCCAGTTTGAACACCTCAAACTGAACAAATCCAAAATAAAACTCATTTTATTACCCCTGAAATACTCCTCACTTCCAAACTTTCCTATTACTATCCAGGGCCCCACCATTACCCTAGTCACCCGGTTTACAGCCAAAATGTCATCCTTGACTCTCTTTCATACTCTCCACATATCCAAGCTATCTCCAAATCTTGTTATTTCTACATTTACAACATCTTCTCCCCACTTACACAGCCACCACCCTGGTTTAGGAGCTTAGCCACTCATGCTTGGACTACTGCAATAACTTTCTGGTTTGTCTATTCAAGTTTCTCCCCACTCCACTCAGCTGCCAAAGTGATCCTTCTAAAGTGTAGTTCTGACCACTACTTAATATACTCCAAAGGCTCCCTATTACTTTCAGGATCAAATATAAAGTCCTCTGCTTATCTCTGAAAGTCCTTCATAACACGACCCCTTTCTACTTCTTACCGCAGTCTCTCCGCATACTCCATGATCCAACAACATTGACCTTCTTGCTGTTCCTCACACTCCTTTTCCCAATTCCATACCTTTTCCCTGGCTGCCCCCCAAGCCTGCTATTAAGTACATAGTAGGTGCTTAATAAATGCTTGCTTACATTCCCTTCCCTTCCCCTATCCCACCTTTTCTCCAGGATTTCAAGATGAGATTTGTGGCTAGCTCTACACTTCCTCTCTTACACAGAGGCATAGTTGGCCTTGATTATTACCCTATCAATTAAAAAGAAAATTAAGGCACTGAGTTCCTAATACCGACTTCCAGGGAGGCCCCTAACTTGTTTCCCTCTTGCTGCTGAGCCAAAAAGAGCATGACCCTAGAGTTCATAAGGCCAAGTTTGTCATTCAAAGGAAAGTGAAGAATTGGTGCCTGAATGATACTCAGTGACACCACCCACATCAAAAGTACAAGGTTATTCAGCTAATGAGAGCATGCAAACCCCAGCCCAGCTCTTCTGGGCTTTCTGTCATCACTAACGTCTTGCCACTTGCTCTTCTGTGTCAACAGAGTATGCCTTTACGTCTGGTTTCATTTATAGAACCAAACCAAATGGGCCAAGAATAGGAATGGAGCTCTATAGCAGTATCTACTTTCTATTCCCGTATTACAGATGAAGAAATGGAAGCAAATGGAGGTTAAGTGACTTGCCCAGGGTCATACAACCTATAAGTATCCAAGGCCAGATTTGAGCTAGGTTTTCCTAACTCCAGGCCCTGCACCTTATCTACTATATCTAGCACTAGCTGCCTCTACCTCCACTGTTACTGACATTCAGAAGACTTTAGCAATGGGAATACAGCTTCAATTTTTTTTAACATAAGTGAAAAAAATCCTATTTTATACTATTTGTCTTTATAGGAAGGTCTTTTTTTTTTCCCGGATGTATGTTTTCATTGGAATAGAGAGTTTCTGGTGAAAAACTTCCTCTGACAAAGCAGCACCTTCTTCGTAATTTAGAGTCCTAGAGAGGTGGCTGCGGTACTCCTGACTCGCAGACCGGCTTTTTACCCACTTGTCCCTTTCAGTAGTGAACCAACTTTACTTAATGAGGACTATAGCTGTGGAGGATTGTAAAGTCCTCCCCCTTGGAGAAGGGCTGTACTGAGTAGTGATCAATGTGCTGATCTCAGACTTAGAAGATCTCGGTTTGAGACCTGGCTCCCTGACACTTGCTAGCTGTTTGACCTGGGACAAGTCACTCAGACTCCCTGAGACTCAGCTTCCTCATCTATAAAAATGGGTATAATATTATTATATTATCAATATTATTATATTTGTACCCTCTACCTCACAGGATTGCTTTTAACCTCAAAATGCAACAGAAATGAGTGCCTTGCAAAAATCCTGAAAGTCTAGTTTAGTATAGTTAGTCAATCAGTCAATAAGCATTTATTAAATGTACTAGGTGCTGGGAATACAAAAATAAAAGGGAGATGCCACCCCCGGCCTGAGGAAGTTTACATTCTACTACCCATTTCTCTAAAAGGTAGTGTGGGATAGTGTGTAGACAGCCCATCTTGGAGTCAGAAGAACCTGGGTCCAAATCCTAGCTTTGATACATCCTAGCAGTGTGACTTCAATCAAGCCCCCTGATATCTGCACGCCCAGGCAACCTGCTAAGACTACAAGTGACAGACTAGTGACTGATTCACATTGGTGAAGGGAGTTTTCAGACAGGGAGTTCCTTACATCAATGAAATCACAAGTCTGGACCAAATCTATGTATCTATAAAGACATGACTTGAGAAGGAGTCTTTGAAAGCTGTCATGGAACTTAATATATGCTTTTGCATGGCAATTAAAATATTTTGAGACTTTTTTCTTAATATCTGTTTCCTAAAAAATATATGAGAATAACAGGTTTCAAAGTAATTTATTAAATTAAGCAATTCATAAGAAATATTCAGAGAGTCAAAACATTTTTTCCCCTGAAAGGTCACTACAGAGTAGTTACCTAATTTGGAAAAGCCTCTCAGTTCCATATGTAATTGCAAATTAAAACCATAAAATGTGCTAATTAGCTTCCCATCCACTATTATAGAACTTTTGTAAGATTACAGTGTCTGGTCATTCTTAATTCTTTGTCTTACTGCTGCTCTAAACTTCCATACCTAAGGCTACGTCTGCGTGACACTATATTCAGTCAAAAAAGATCAGCCAATTCAGTAAGAAAAAAAAAGGAATAAAATCAATTTTCTGCTATTCATGTAGAAAAAAAAAAGCCGATTTCCTCCCTGATATTGTAGCAGGCCTAATTTCAAAGATGAAAAATAAGGACAATAAGGAGTTCCATTCTCTAATTCCTGAGGAAGGGCCTGCTGTAAGACTATGTAGGCAGACATGACTAATGTGAAAATACGTTTAATATGAGTATATATGTACAGCCTATATTAGACTGTGTGCTGTCTTGGGGAAGGAGACATGGAGGGGAAGAAAATTTAGAACTCAAAATCTTATGGAAGTGAATGATGAAAACTAAAAATAAATCAATTAATTAAAAAATTTAACATAAATAAATAAATAAAAAGACTATGTAGATAGGTATTTCAAGGATTTAGCATGCAGGGAAAAGTATCTTCCCTGTCTTTGCATTATCACACTGTTATCAAAGTGATTTTCCTTAAGTACAGACCTCACTGTATCACTCCCCTGCTCCCTATTGCCTTTAAGAAAAAAAAAAATAAAGACTCCTCTGTGTAGCTTTTAAAGTCCTTCAGAAATGGACAGAGACAGAGAGAGGGAGAAAGGGAGGGAGGGAGGGAGAGAGAGAGGGAGAGAGAGAGAGAGAGAGAGAGAGAGAGAGAGGGGGGGGCACAAGAAGGTACTTTTGGACATCCTGAGCTGAATGTCCTATAGATATCTTAAACTCAACTACATGTTGCTAACATCAAGGTAATGGAACTCATTTTCTGTCCATCAAAACATCCCCTCTTCTCAACTTTGTTGCTACTGCTCAGAGCACCCAGGCTCATAACTTGCTGTTGTATTTGAGGCCTCTCTCATATTCATCCTACATATCCAGGTAGCTAGGTAGCACAGTGGCCTGGGATCAGCAAGACCTGAATTCAAACTCAGTCTCAGACACTTATGAGCTGTGTGATCATGCGCAAGTCACTTAACCTTTGTTTGCTTCAGTGTCCTCATCTGTAAAATGGGATAATAATAGCATTTGAGGGCAACTAGATAGAGCATCAGGCTTGCAGTCAAATCTGAGTTCAAATCTGGCCTCAGACAATTACTAGCTATGTGACCCTGGGCAAGTCATTTAACCCCTATTTGCCTCAGTTCTTCATCTGTAAAATGGGGGCACACTGGAGAAGGAAATGGCAAACCACTGCAGTATCTTTGCCAAGAAAACCCCATATGAGATCATAAAGAGTCAAACATGATTGAATGACTAAACAACAAGAAAAGCATCTACCTCACAGGGTTGTTGTGATAATCAAATGAGATAATAATTGTAAAGCACTTGGTCTAATACCTGGTGCATAGTAAGCGCTATATAAATGTTATCTATTACTATGCAATTTGTTGTCAGGTCTTGCCATTTTTACCTCCACCGATCTTACATACATCCCCTTCTTTCCCATCACACATCCACCACTATAATACAGGCTTCCATCACTCTAACCTGAGCTATTGCAATACCTTTTACTTTTTCTCCCTGACTCAAATCTCTTCCAGCTCTAATCAATCCTCCACTCAGCTGCCAAAATAACTTTCCTAAAATTCAGGTCTGGTCTGACCATGTCAGCCCTCTTATTCAGTAAACTCCAGTGGCTCCCTATTACCTTCAGGATCAATGGAAAGTCCTCTGTTTGGCATTTAAAGCACTTTACAACCTGACATTTTCCCACCTTTCTAACCCTATAATTTACTTCTTTACACTCTGTGATGCAGTTACACTGGACTGACTATTTGCTTTTCCTTATGCACAACACTCTATCTCCACATGCCTTTTTGCACTAGCTGCCCTCTATGCCTGCAATGCTCTCCCCTTTCACCTCTACCTCCTGGCTTCCTTCAAGTCACAGTTCAAATCCCACCTTCTACAGGATGCCTTTCCTGATTCCTTTCCCCTCCCTTCCCTCTGAAATCACCCTCCTTTCCATGGTATATATCTTGTATATGCATGGTTTTTACATGCCCCTTCTCATGAGAATGGGAGGTCCTTGAAGGCAAGGATCATGTTTTTGCCTTTCTTTGTATCCCCAGAATTTAGCACAGCACCTGGCATGTAGTGAATGCTGAATAAAGTTTGTTACTGATTGACTGTGATATGTTTCGATGGTCAACCAGTAGAGCTGGTCCATCAGTGCATGTATTTTGGACAAATACTAGAGAGGGACAGTGACCTAGGGCTTAGAATTGAAAGGGACCACAAAGAAGGCAGACTAGACTGCCTGAACGAAATTGGACAATGCTTTTAATGACTTCAAGCTTCTCTCTAAAACAAAAGCACATCTTTTTTTAATATCAATAGTATTCCAGTGATGCCATAAGATTGCAAGTCATGGAATACCACAGTCCCTGAAAAATTTAATTGTTATTCAGCCAAAGGACAATGGAGAAGCACATGGCAGGCATAAGTGGGCTACAGCATATTATCAATGATTCATTTGGATAAATTTCATAAAGAATATAATAACGATAATAATAGCTTATATCTATATTTTGATCCTCACAACAGCCTGGTAAAGTAGGTACTATTATTATCCTCCAATATCAGCAGGAAAAGGAGGCAGGATGGTTATATATCAAGACTAAGAGATAAAAAATGGAAAATCCACATGATCCAATGGGATCCATTGCTATCTATCTATAATGGAGGTTAAAGAATGGCTTCCATCCTCTACTCAAGTACCATGACTGTGTCCTGGCCACCTTAAAGGATCAACATTCAAAGACCCAGCAAATTCTGGGTGATCTCATGTCACCCTGCCGCTCAAGGCTGTGTGTATCGGAGAGGGCATCAGAGATAACTGGCCAGTGAATCAGGAAGAATGGCCCATTCCAGAGAGTAGGTGCCCTGGCATTTTCCCTTATCTAATGCTGCTCCTTGGAAGTATGAGAGAGGACACCTTTCTCATTCCAGAAGAAATTAAAAGCTGCTCACATGTGCCTACCAACTAACACATATGCTGGTTTAGGTGAGCTCATGCTTGGATCTCAGATCCTTAACTGTGTTTTCTGATTTTTGTTTCTTTCTAAGCACCTTCTTTCAAAGATACTTGAGAAAAATGTTTTCAGTCATGAAATGGGCAGAACCAGGAGAACATTGTACACAGTAATAGCTACATTGTGTGATGACTGACTGATAGACTTGGCTCTTCTCAGCAATGCAAGGATCTAAGACAATTTCAAAAGACTCATGATGCTATCCACATCCAGAGAAAGAACTATGAAGTCTGAATGCATATGGAAGCATACTATTTGCTCTCCTTTTCTTTTATTGTTTTGTTTTATTGCTTCATTCTCGTGGTTCCTCCCATCAGTTCTAATTCTTCTTTATATCATGACTAATGGGAAATATGCTTAATATGAATGTATAAGTAGAGTCTATATCAGATTGCACGCTGTCTTGGGGAGGGGGAAGGAGAAGGAGGGGGAGAAAATTTAAAACTCAAAATCTTATGGAAGTGAATGTTGAAAATGAAAAATAAATTAATTAATTATTTTAAAAAAGGAATATTTTCAGCCCTGAAGGCAAAATTGGGAAGTTGAGGAGTCCTGGAACACCTAGGTTCCTTAATCAGCGCCAGCTGCACTTCTGGAAGGTCCCTCTGCAGCTATTATAGGGCTTCTTGGAGAAGATGACCTCCAACAAGAGGATGAGTCCAAGATATGACCTGGCTTGCCTGAAGGCACAGACCTAGAGAATTTTTTGGACAGCAAAGAATCAATATAAAGGTAAAATGTAGACTCAGCAATCCCACAAAATCCTCCATATTCTGTTTTAAGTTGCAACCTCTTAGGAGATCATAATAGTAGTTACAAATTATTGCTGCTAATTGCTTAAGCTTTTGTTAATCTGTTCTTTTAAGTCTTTTAGGTTTTATTTTGTGTAGAGGAAAAAAATAGCTGTCCTATACCTGATGTATATTATACACGAAGCACTTTTCTACTTCTTTGAGAGAAGACCTTAGACATAAGCTAAGCTTAAACTTTAAGTAATCTTCCTGGGGCTCTACTAGTGTGAGTTTAAAGAGCCAGACAGTACAAAAACAAACCTGTCTCTTTGGAGATCAGACTCCTCCGGAACTGAACCAAGTCCTTCTGTGTGGGTTTAGAGCTGACAGAGACCCCTTAGCAGGAAAGGAGGAGTGCCCTAGCTCCACTGGCCCAGCAGTGGCTGTGTGCTGTCACATATGCAACATCAAGTAATTGAGAGAAAGAAGCCCAGCATGCTGGATGTACTTCCTGAAGCAGACAGAAGCTTATGGACATTAGTCACACAGGGTGAAAGAGTACAGATAGGTTGAAATCTCTACTGTTGGAGGCAAGAACCACATACATGATATCAGAGATCCACATTTCCTGGAAAATATCACTACTAATATCAACACATATATTTATATGTGTATACACACACAGACACACACACATATACATATACATACACATACACACACATAGATAGATAGATAGATAGATAGATAGATAGATAGATAGATAGATAGATAGATAGATAGACAGATAGATAGACAGAGAGAGAGAGAGAGAGAGAGAGAGAGATAAGCCGGTAGGTAGGTATAGATTTAGTTAGCAGAAGAGAACTAGGGAGCTGCTGACTGGAGCTGACTTCATAAAGAAAGGCAACAGCTCCTGCTGCTGCTGATGATATCTGGATCTGGGTTAGTCTAAGTCAGCTCTTGTATAAGAGTATAGCTCTGGGGCACTCAGCTATGTCTAACCTTTACATATGACACATGAGTAAGAATTAGGGATAGCTAAGTAGCACAGTAGATGGAACCCTGGGCCTAGAATCAAGAAGGCCTAAATTAAGATCTTTTTTTCTTTAAAAAAATTAAGTTTTTATTGATATTTTATGTTTCTTATATTATCACAGTTATCCCAAGTAATCCTTTCCCAACCTCTTCCAGAGAGCCAAATAGTATTTTTATTTTTTAAAATTCAAAGTAGCTGTATATTCTTAAAAAAAAAAACCAACAAATTTATTTATTGTTTTTTAACTGTTCTTTTCTTTTTAAATTTTGAACTCTAAAAAGGCAAGCAAATGATATCAATTACACAGGTGAAATCACACAAAACATATTTCTATATTAGCCATATTGCAAAAAAAATTTTAAAAAGCAAAAAAAGTGAGAAAATTATATTTCAATCTGCACTCAGAGTTTATCAGTTCTTTCTCTGGAGGTGCATAGCATTTTTCTATCATGAGTCCTTTGGAATTGTCTTGGATCACTATATTTATCAGAGTTGCCAAGTCTTTCATACTCAATCATCATTACAGCATCACTGTTACCATGCACAATGATCTCCTTGTTCTTCTCACTTCACTTTGTATCAATTCATTTGGTGTTGCCACATTTTTTTTTTTCCTGAAACCATTCCCTCCTATCATTTCCCATATCACAGAAAGAGCTGCTATAAATATTTTTGTACATATAGGTCCTTTTCCTTTTTTCTTTGATCTCTTTGTGGGTACACACCTAGTAATGATATTACTGGATCAAAGGGTATGCAGTTTTATAGCCCTTTGGGTATAGTTCCAAATTGTTCTCCAGAATGTCTGGACTAGTTCACAACTCCACCAACAGTTAATTAGAGTACCTATTTTCCCTCATCTGTTTCAGCATTTGTCATTTCTGATAGGTGAGGTGGCATCTTGGAGATGTTTTCGTTTGCATTTCTCTAATCAATAGTAACTTGGAGCATTTTAAATGACTATAGATAGCTTTTATTTTTTCTTCTGAAAACTGTCTCTTCATATCCTTTGATCAATCAATTGGAGAATAGCTCTTATTTTTCCAAATTTGACTCAGTTCATTACATATTTGAGAAATGAAGTCTTTATCAGAGAAATTTATTTTTTCCTTTCTTTTTTTGTTAATTTATTTTGATTTATCAACAATCACTTCCGTAAGCTTTTGAGTTTTAAATTTTTCTCCTCCTCTCTACCTCCCTCTGCAAGATGGCATGCAATCTCATACAGGCTATACATATACATGCCTATTAAATATATTTTCACATTAATCATTTTGTAAGAAAGAATCAGAACCAATAGAGGGAACCACAAGAAAGAGGAAACAAAACAAAACAGAAAAAAGAAAAAAAGCAAATAATATGCTTCGATCTGCACTCAAACTCCATAGCTCTTTCTTTGGATGTGGATAGCATTTTCCATCATGAGACCTTTGGAGATGTCTTAGAGCCTTGTATTGTTGAAAAGGGCTAAGTCTATCAAAGTTAGTCATCTCACAAAGTGGCTATTACTGTGCACAACGTTCTCCTGGTTCTACTCACTTCACTCAGCATCAGTCCATACAAGTCTTTCCAGGTTTTTCTGAAGTCTGCCTGCTCATCATTTCTTATAGCACAATAGTATTCCATTACATTCATATACCACAACTTGTTCAGCCATTCCCCAATTAATGAGCATCCCCTCAACAGAGAAACTTATTATAAAAACTGTTGATACTACTTCAATGTCTGTGGTGCCTTTTAGCAAAATGTAGTTTCCCTAGTTATCTCTTAATTAGGTCTCTTTTTACTTTTGCTTTGTCTGAGATCACGACAGCTACCCCTCCCTATTTTACTTCAGCTGAAGTATAATAGATTCTGCTTCAGCCCTTTATTTTAATTCTATTTGAGTCTTTCTGTTTCAAATGTATCTTTTGTAAACAATATATTGTTGGATTCTGGTTTCTAATCCACTCTTCTATATGCTTCCATTTTGTGGATAAGCTCATCCCATTCACATTCACAGTTATGATCGCTATGTATTTCTCTCCAACTTATTTTCTTCTGTTTATCCTTCTCTCTCTCTTTTTGCCCTGTCCCTCCACAAAGTCTGTTTTGCTTTGTACCCACTGCCTCCCTTAATTCACCTTTCCTTTTATCATTCACCATTCCAATATGTCTTATCCCTTTCCCCTTCTATTTTCCTATTGGGTAAGATAGATTTCTATACCCAACTCTTTAAACCAATGCCAATGAAAGTGAGGTTCAAGTATTGCTGACACCTTTCCCCATTTTCCTCCACTATAAAAGCTGTGTGCCAGAAAATTTTCCCCATTCTACTTTCTCCAGGGCTTCTCTCTTTCTCACCCTTTCTTTTTTTTTAAATCATCTCAACATAATCAATTTACATTCATGCTCTCTATGTGGACTTCTTCTAACTGCCCTAATAATGATAAAGTTCCTTGCAGTTACACATATCACCTTTCCAAATAGGAAAGCAAATAGTTTAACTTCATTGAATCCCTTATGACTACTCTTTCACATTTACCTTTTTATGCTTCTCTTAAATGTCAAATTTCCTATTCAGCTCAGTGGTTCTTTTGTCATTGAGAATGCTTAAAAGTCCTCTAATTCACTACATATCCATTTTTCCCCCTAAAGGATTATATTCAGTTTAGCAGGGTAGGTTATTCTTGGTATTCCTTTGCCTTCAGGAATATCATATTCCAAATCCTCTGCTCCTTTAATGTAGAAGTTGTTAATCTTACCACGATCCAGACTGTGGCTCCACAATATTTGAACTGTTTCTTTGTGGATGCTTGTAAAAATTTCTTCTTGACTTGGGAGGTCTGGAATTTAGCTAAAGTATTCTGGGAGTTTTCATTGTGGGACATCTTTCAGGAGTTGATCAGTGGATTCTTTCATTTTCTATTTTATCCTCTGGATCTAAGATATCAGGGCAGTTTTCCTTTATAATTTCTTGAAAAATGGTATCTAGCCTCTTTTTTCATCATGGCTTTCAGGTAGTCAAGTAATGTTTAAATTATGTCTTAAATTATTAAATCATTAAAATTATATATTATAAAATATAATGAATATATAAATTATATTATAAAATATATATTACATATTATTAATAACTCTCTTAAATTATCTATTATCCTGGTCAGCAGTTTTTCTGATGAAATGTTTTCCATTTTTTCCATTTTTTCATTCTATTAAGTTTATTTCATTTTTTTAACGTCTCCTGGAATCATTAGGTTCTACTTGCCCAATTCTAATTTTTAAGGAATTATTTTCTTCAATGAACTTTTGTACCTCTTTTTCCATTTGACCAATTCTGCTTTTTAAGGAGTTCTTTTCTTCAATGAATTTTTGTGTCTCTCTTACCATTAGGTCAATTCTGTTTTTAAGATGTTATTTTCTTCAGTATTTTTTGTGCCTCTTTTATCAAGCTGTTAATTCTCTTTTCATAATTTTCTTGCATCACTCTCATTTCTTTTCCAATTTTTCTTCTACCATGCTTATCTTTCTTTAACTCTTCTAGGAATTCTTGTTGGGCTTGGGTCCAATTGGCATTTTTCTTTGAGGCTTTGGTTGTAGCTGTTGTCACACTGTTGTCCTCCTCTGAGTTTATTTCTTGGTCTTCCCTATCACTATAGTAACCTTTTATTGTCAAGTTCTTTTATTTTTGTTGTTTGCTCATTTTTTCCAGTCTATTTCTTGATGTTGAACTTTATGTTAAAATTGGGTTCTGCTCACCTAGGCATGGGGAGGCACTGACTCAGGTGTCAGACTTTTTTGTGCTGCTGTTTTCAGAGCTAGTTCTGGAGGTCTGTAAGTTCTTGTGTTTCCAAAGTGGTGTGATACAGGGAGAGGTAAGGTCACTGCTCTCCTGGTCTGTACTCTGGTCTTTTCATAGGAAGGGACCCTGCTCCTCTGTAACCACAGGTGCTAGCACTCCTCTTGGGCCTAGTATTGTGATCATGGCCCCTGCTCCCTGGTGACAGGCTACAAGTGCTCCTCTCCTCCCCAAAACTACAACCCAGAACTTTTTATGGGCAACAGAGTTCCCAATCAGTGCCCGCAAATGGTCCCCTGTAATCTCTATCTGACCAGTTGTCAGACTCTATTACCATCTCTGAGCTGAGAGCTCCCAAAGCTACTGCTGCTATGCTGTTTCAGCCAGCTCCAAGGCCCACCACTGGTGTTACCACTGCATGCACTGTGCTCTGGGCTTATGCCAACTAGCTGCCTTATTCTAGGCAAGTCACTTAACACTGTTTGCCTTACTTTCCTCACCTGTAAAATAGGAATAATAATAGCACTCACCTCCCAAGGTTGTATGAGGATCACACTGTAAAGCACTTTAGCATAGCACCTGGCATATAACAGGAGCTATATAAATGTTAGCTATTACTATTATAATTATTTTTAAGAAATGATGACCAGATTTGGTAACATACTTTTACACTTTAATGTTGAAGCTAATCCCATATCTTGCATGTCCCTGAACCTATGCTACTCCTTCCCTCTTCCCAACTTTCAATTACAGCTTATTCTTGTACCCATGCTACTCAAGAGAACTTTTAATTTCAGGCTCTTCTAAGATCCCAACATGTCTTCATTCTTGAGAATGAGCCATTTTTTCATTTGTGAAACTTACACACTCAAGCTACACATTCATAAACACACACAAGGGAAGTCTTGGCATATATCTGTATAAACATACATACACTGACTAAAGTGATCAACTGATTTAGTTTGTGAGTTTACATTCAGGCAAATTTGTATAGAATTCAATTTGAAGAGAAATAGAATACAGCCCATTATTCCTCTTAGTTTGATCCTTGTAAACAAAATATCTGTACTTCATATGGAAGTATTCTTTACATATTTTTAAAATGCCAAACAAAACACAGACTTTCATTCCCTTCCATAAATGATTGCTCTGTAAACGAATATTCCCCACACTATCTGTTCCCAACCTAGTAGATTTTTAGTGTTGGACTGGTATTTTCAGAAGTGGTTTCATAGCAGGGCTCTGAGGAGGTCCTTCTCAAAGGAAGAAACTTCTGTGGCCTAATGGAGTAGCTCTGGAGTAGACTAGAATGCCTCTCTTAGGAGCTCCCCTCCTGGCCAGGGGTTCCTCTATGCCCTTCCCAGGACACCTCCTTTGCCATAGACTGAGTCCTATCCACTTGCATGCTGGTTGGTTGGTTGGTTGTTTTACTTTGTTCTCAAAGAGGACCAAAACGACATCACTATGTTAGAGTCAAGTTACGACGTGTCCAACTGTGGCTGGTCAGACCAACAGGAGCTCAGAATGCTCTGCTGCAGGTCAGACACAAATAGTCCATGTGAACATTTGGAGTAGATTTTCTAAATTTGCACATCTCGCACACCTCCATGCACCAAAAGTAAGCATCATTAGTCTCCCAGCTTCTGCCTTCATGCAAATAGTTGGCTGAGGAGTCAGCAGACTGTGAAAAGATCATAGCAGGTACATTTCTTTGGGTCAGTGACAAAGAAACCCATCAGAACTTCCAGGAAGCAAAAAATAGCCTGAGAGTCATTACATGACTAAAGACAGCTGGAAAAGCAAAGAAAAACTAGTAATGCCTCTCCAGTAAAACAGTTGTATGGGCTTGGACACATCTTTCCCCCCTTCTGAGTCTCAATTTCCTCACCTATGAAAATCAGCCAGGTATATTAACTCTAAAGTTACTTCTCACTTAAAAGCTCTATGACTCTATTATATTCTCTGTTAATTATTAATGAATTAGGAAGAAGATAAGGGGTCAGCAAAAGACATAGAGGAGGGGCAGGTAAGAAAGTCAGAAGAGTATGTATATATACATATATACATATATACATATATATATATACATACACACACATATATATACACATATGAGTCAGAACAGTATATATATATACATGAGTCAGAACAGTATATATATATATATATACATGTGTGTATATATGTAAGTGTGTGTATATATATTATATATGTATATACATGTGTGTGTATATCTATATGTGTGTGTGTGTATATATATGTATATGTGTGTGTGTGTGTGTGTGTGTGTGTGTGTGTGTGTATATATATATATATATCACCTCTGAAGCCAAGGCAAGGCAAGAGAGAGCATCCAGCAGAAGTGGGTGTTAAAAGCTTCACAAAAGTCCAGAAGGATGACGGCTGAAAATGGCCACTGAATTGGCAATTAAGACAGTTTTATTTGAGTGTTGGGAGTGGAAACCATGGTTTCAAGTCTCATGACACCACCTGCCCTCCTCTGGATATGCTCCAGCTTACCAACATCCTTCTAAGAATGTAGTGGCCACAATGAAGCACAACCTTGTAAATGTAGTCTGGCCAGGGCAAGATACATACCTCTTTTGAGGCATTATACTTCTGTTAATATAACCTAATGTGGAATTTGTACTGTTTTTGACTGTCCTACACACTTATATTGAGCTTACTACCTACTAAAACATCCAGTTCTTTTTCACATACTGCTATTTAGCCCCATCACATCTCTCTGTACTTTTTTTTAAAATTTAATTTCATTTATTTTTTTGTTTGATTTTAAGTTTCAAGCTCTCTCCCTCCCTCTCACCCACTCCCTACACTAAAGGCACCATTTGACATATATGTGTCTGTGTGTAAAAACATACTACGCATACTCCTATTTATCAGTTCTTTCTCTGGAGGTGGATAGCATCTTCCTCCATATGTACTTTGTAGTGGATTTGAATATTTATAATACTCAGAATAGCTTAGTCATCCATCATTCTTTGAACAATATTGTTGTTGCTGTATCCAACATTTTCTTAATTCTGTTCATTTCACTCTTCATTATTTTGTGCAAGTCTTTCCATGTTTTTTCTAAAATCAACATGCTCATCATTCCTTACAGCACAGTAGTATTCCATCACAATCATATATCACAACTTATTCAGCCATTCCCCAACTGACGGGCATCCCCTCAGTTTCCAGTTGTTTGCCACCATAAAGACAGCTGCTACAAATATTTTAGGACACATAATTTCTTTTCCTTTTTCCCTGATCACCTTCAGAAACAGACCCTATTGCTAGGTCCGAGGGTATACATAGTTTTATAGCTCTTTGGGAATAATTCAGATTGCTCTCCAAAATGGCTAAATGATTCCACAACTCTACCAACAGTGCATCAGTGTCCCAATTCTTCCCTCCAACATTTGTCATTTTCTCCTTCTATCATTTTAGCCAATCTGACAGGCGTGAGATGATATCTCAAAGCTGTTTTAATTTGCATTTCTCTAATCAATAATGATTTAGAGCATTTTCATATGACTATAGATAGCTTTGATTTCTGCAGATGGTTTTTAAAGCTCGATTTATATTTTTTTTTTATAAATTTCACATTCTTAGACTCAATCCATCTTATTAGATATGTATCCAATCAAGGTATTTTTGGATCTCAATTCTGTAATTAAGTATATGTCATCCTTCCCTGCTTCAAATTAACCACAGGTTTGATAAGCACATTAATAAGAACAACATAACATCTACTACTAATATGGTTAGCACCAGTAGCATTAAGATTGGGAGGTATCAGTCATATAGGCTAGTTCAGGGGTAGGGAACCTACAGCCTTGATGCTACATGTGGCCCTCTAGATCCTTCTGTGAAGTTTGGATTCAGTCAAAGGGCCACACTTGAGGACCTAAAGCACCACATGTGGCCTCGAAGCCACAGATTCCTCACCCCTGGGCTAGTTCTTTTTGAAAAAAGTAAGAAAATCATTCTCATGACTTAATTGGTCTAGGGAACAAAGACTCAAATTGTTGACATAGCTTCTCGGTCACCTAAGGCCTGTAAACCCAGAGCGCAAGTAATAAGAACTTTGTTAGTTAACAACATTCCAGTGCCATGCAAGTCAATACACCCTTCTAACCAGGTATACTCTCATTGCAAATGTGTAGGTGAGGAGAGATGTGTCTAACTGAGCCCATACAATATTCTTACTGAATATCCTTTCTGTGCTATTGCTAAGCAAAGTTCTTTTGTTAAATGTCATATGGTCTGCAAGTGTCTCATTTCATTCCATCTTGAGCCTGAACCACCCGACTCATCTGAGTCAGGCCTGGCCTAGAACACTCATCAATTAAATCTTCATGCTAGTCACTGGCAGAAATGTTGAACAGAACAGGGCAAAGAATGGAGGCACAGAATGACAAAAATGTAGGGTTGGAAAGGATTTCAGAAGTGCCATCTAGTCCAACCCATTCCTGAACAGGAATTCCCTCTACAACAATTCTGAGAAATGTTCACATAGAATCTACTTGAAAATCAATAAGGAAAAACTTACTACCTCTCAAGGATATCCATTCCACTTTTGGAAAAGTCTAATTGTTATATAGTTTTTATTTATATTAAAGCCAAAATTTGTCTCTCTTCAACTTGTATCACTCCTAGTTCTGCGTTTTGGAGGTTGAGCAGAGTTAGTTCAGACTTCCTTCTTTGTAATGTTTCTTTGAATGCTGAAGACAGCTATCATGCTTCTCTTCTGCCCCCAAGTCTTCTCTTTTCCAGGCTAACCACCCCCAGTTCATTCAGCTGATCTTTCTGGAGCATGTTCTCCAGTCCTCCTGCTACCCTCCTCTAGACAGGTACCATCTTGTCAATGTTCTTCCCAAAACATGTCAGCCAGAACTTAAAACAAAGCTCTAGCCATGGTCTAATCAGGACCAAATACAGTAGAACTATCATCTCCCTGCTTCTGACCATCTTTTAATTTACTTAATTATTCAGTCTATGAGTGCTTTGACTTTTTGGTTGCACTATTAATTCCCATTCAGCTTACAGTGCATAAAACGCTCAGATTTTTTTTTTTTAAAGAACTCTCATCTAGCCATTCCTCCTTCAAGTTACACTAATTAAGTTGGGGGGTTTTTGTATCCAAGTGTAAGCATTTATATTTTTCCTTATTAAAATTAATTTTATTAGCCCTGGCCCATCATTCTACCCTGTAAAAATCTTTTGGGTTACTGACTCTGTCACATAGAGTTATTAGCTATTCCCTCTTACCTTCTCACCATGCCGCCTCCCTCCCTGGCCCCCAGCTTGCTGTCAACTGAAAATTCAGTAAGTATGCCACTAGTGCCTTCATCCAAGCACAGGGACACAGAAAGATGCCTGGAATATTCCAATGGAAACTTCCCTCCAACTTGTCATTGTTCCATTAACCAAGATTCTTTTGATATGGTTGCTCTGTGACTATAGTCACTATGCTGTCATCCAGCCCATGTCTTTCTACTCTGTTCACGAGGCTATCATAAGAAATGTTGTCAAATGCTTTGCTGAAATCAAGATATATGCATGGCATTTTGCTGATCTAGAAACTCTTTCCGAACAGAAGGTGAAGTTACTTTGGCAGGATCTGTTCTTAGTGAAACCATACCAATGTTTAGTGATCGCCACTTTCTTTTCTAAAGACTCATAAGCCTTCATTATAATAATCTGACTTAGTGAGAAAAGAGTTTCAAGTTTGTTGGCCCAAAAGTTTGCAATCTTTTTGAAAACAAAAATATTTACCCAGTTTCAGTCCTACAAAATCACTTTTGTCCTCATGATTCCTCAAAGATTACTAACAGTGGTTCAGCAATTACACCCACAAGTCCTTTCAATATTCAACAATATAATTCATCTGGGTCTGGTCTACTCTAACTTCTCCTTTATCTTGAGTTCCAGTTGTTCATCAACTTTATTTTATCTTTGCCAATCTCTTCCATGCCTTCCTTCAATATAGTTTTAAAAGCCCTTTTCTGATGTCTCTGAAGCTTTTTTTAAAAAAATGAACAGAACTATAATACTTTTTGGGGGGTAATTAATCTTGTTACATGCCTTTGCTAGGTGGTACAGTGGATAAAGTACCAGGCCTCAAGTCAAGAAGACTCATCTTCATGAGTTCAAATCACGCCTCAGACACTTACCAGCTTTGTGACCCTGGGCAAGCCACTTAACCCACCCTGTTTACCTCAGTTCCCTCATTTATAAAATGAGCTAGTGAAGGAAACAGCAAACCACTTCAATATCTTTGCCAAGAAAATCCCAAACGAGGTCACAAAGGGTTGGGTATTACTGAAACGACTTAACAATAATATGCCTTTGTTTCCATCTTTGTATATCTTTTAAAATCTGATCTCCTCTACAAGCGGCTTGTGTAGCAACATCAGTCTCTTTCAATACCCTCTTCTTACCCGTAAGAATAAATTTTTCAAAATTTATTTTTAATTTATGGAATAAAACAAGCTTTTTCATAACATAGTACAATAAAAAAGATGATTGCATATGAAACTGCAAATCTACGATGCACAACTTGCTATTCCTTTGAAATGTACAACAAAATTGGGAGCAAGAATAATTTTTAATTGTCTTCAGAGTTTTTGTTCTCAAAGGCCTCATCACTTTTGAGCCAGTCTATTTTTTTTTAGATTTAGGCCAGAGAATCCAACCTACCTTTTTCTCTGAACTCTTTGGAACCCATCTTCCTAAGTCCTACAGCACATTTCAGACTGTGTCTATTGCCCCCTTCTTAATTCACTGACTTGTCTATTCTTATCCAAGATGATATGGTCACTTTCATCCTAGGTTCCCACCATTTCCATTTCTAAATGATAGAAATCAGCCTTTAGCCATTCTTCCACCTAGCCTGCTCCCATCTCCCATATCCTGCCTATTGTCCCAGTTTAATCTTCACATACAACTCTGATGAGGTTACTCTCTTGCTCAAAAACCTTCAATGGCTTCCTATTGCCTACCAAATTCCTTAGAAAGCTTTCTATGCTCTGCTCTCAAAGGGATCTTTCCTGGCTTAGCTCCCACTATGCTCTGATCTAACTTGGGTTACTCACTGCCCCTTAATAACCTATTTCAATGTCTTTCCTCATACCATTCCTCCACTTGAAATGCCCTTCTCCCCTCCTCCATTTCCTCCTACTAAAATTATACTCATTTTCCGAAGCCCAATTCCAGTATCACCTCCCTCCTGAAGACTTCCAGATTTCCACATTCAACAATGAAGGCTCTTTGGGCAGCAAGGTGGCACAGAGAATAGAACTCTGGCCTTGGAGTCAGGAGGACCTGAGTTCTATTCCAGCCTCAGACATTTAACACTTACTAGCTGTGTGACCCTGGGCAAGTCACTTAACCCCAATTGCGTCACCAAAAAAAAAAAAAAAGAATGAAGGCCCTCTTCTGAAATATGATTGCACAGCTGGTTCCTGTCTTATGGCACCTGTTAGTATAGTTATTTGTGCATTCACCTATCTAATCAATTATCTACCTTACAATTCTAAGCTCCTTAAAGAAAATGATTGTGACTTTTTCATTGTCATGGCCCTGCAGCCCTTAGCACAAGGACTTGCACACTGGATATCCAATAAATCTGCTGAATAAATGAATGAACAGTGTGCTAATAAACACAATTCTATCTGGTCTGTGAAGAAAGCAAAAACACCTCATGAACATGCTTATCAATAGGAGCAACAACACAGAGTATCACAGAATTTCGGTCAAAGGGGATCTAGTAACCAAAGATCAGGTTTAAGAAATGAGAGTCTGTGGGGCAGCTAGGTGACACAGTGGATAGAGCACTGGCCCTGAAGGCAGGAGGACCTGAGTTCAAATCCGGCCTCAGACCAAACACCTGACATGTACTAGCTGTGTGACCTTGGGCAAGTCACTTAACCCCAATTGCCTTACCAAAAAAAACCAAAAACAAAAAACAAAAAAGAAATGAGGGTCTGTGTTCTAATCCTGATCTAAGAGTAGCTGTACTTCCAACAATGTTATTTGCCTTCTTTACCCTCATTGTCACATGCTTATCTCTTAGAGGGTATTCCCTGTTGGGAGAAGTCATGTAGCCAGCACTGAACTTAGAGGGGCACCATCCGGAACAATGTGGCATCAGCTCAACCAAAAGTACATGATGGGAACACACAGGCCATTTTCTTCTGGCCCCCCTCCCTGAGAGGACAGGTAGTCCGACAAATATGCAGACAGAGACACAAGGGAAATGTACTGGTGGTCATTCAAGACCAACTCAGCCACGGACCTTTGTTGACCCCCTGAGCCCAGCCTTTAATACCCTTCCTTTGCGCAATCAACATTTATTCAGAGCCCTATATGTACCAAGCACTCTGCTACGCACATGGGGAGACAAGGACAGAAAGCAAGCAGTCTCTGCCTAACTGTATCCAAAAGATTCCATTTCAAAAAACAATGGCAAATGACTACATGGCCTTCCCTATTTAAATAGGTCAGCAGGTGTTCTCCATGTGAAAGAAAACCCCTGTATTCTCTTGATTCCAAAAGCCATACCTGGTTCCTCTTCCCATCATAAGATTCCCCCTCATACTGTTGCCATTTACCTAGGTGGAAATGACAATGTTTGTTAACTGTGAGTGATACATAATTTCCAAAACAGAAGCTAAATTTATAACTATTTATCATATTTATTAAAATTATTTCTTTTTGGGGCGCTAGGTAGCGCAGTGGATAGAGCTCCAGCCTTGGAGTCAGGAGGACCCGAGTTCAAATCCGGCTTTAGACACATAACACTTACTAGCTGTGTGACCCTGGGCAAGTCACTTAACCCTATTGCCTAGCCAAAAAAAAAATTATTTCTTTTTAAGCATATATAAAATGATGGGGGGGGGATAATAGCTGGTGGCTATATTTTTTCAGAATAGGAAAAATTAGACTCATAAACAGAGATTTATGAATGCCAACATCCTTCCTTAGGGAGATTTTGAAGCCTTAGTAAAAGCAGCTAAAGATTTGTGAACAATGATTACAAAGTCTAGATTTCACTCCTAATAAGTGTTCTTACCAAATCTTCAGAGTAGCTACTGCTATTCAGGACAAACAAAACTGCCAAGTGGGGTTACAATCTGCAGAGGATATATGTATATGTATTTGTATATGTATGTGTATATGTATATACATATATATGTGTGTATATATGTATATGTGTGCGAAAATATATGTGTACACATGTTATATATGTGAGTATATGTCAATATACACATACTGCACAGGGAAGCAGAGGAGGAAAAGATTTAAAGGTATAAAGTATATAAGTAAATATAGCAATCAATCAGTCAGTCAACAAGAATCTACTAAGAACCTTCAATATAGCAGACATTGTTTAGGAGCTGGTGATACATAGACAAGTAGATGAAACACTCCGTACTCACAAGTAGTGAGTAACATAACATTCTTGCTATATATGACAATGTATAATTATCATAATACAAGGAATGGGAACTATAAATATCAGGAATTCTTGTTATAACTTTTGAGACCATATTTTCTTGTGATTTAACGGCACCGTGGATACTGCACCAGGCCTGGAGTCAGGAAAACTCATCGTCCTGAGTTCAAATCTGGCTTCAGATATTTACTAAGTATGTGAATCTGGGCAAGCCATTTAAGCCTGTTTGCCTCAGTTTCCTCATCTGTAAAATGAGCTGGAGAAGGGAATGCAAACCATTCTAGTATCTTTATCAAGAAAGCTCAAAAAAAAAAAACAAAAACAACTGAACAACAACATATGCCTCAGGGCTGGGAACGAAGCCCTTTATATAATGCAGGTATTTTATTAGCCTCACAACACAAGCTATTTATCATCAGTCCATTTCAACCTTTCTTTAAGGGTCACTATTAAATACACGCACCACAGCAAATACATGACATCCTTTGGGAATAAGGCTCAAAACCATCTTAGAGCCTTTTAAATAGTTGTATGTGATTAGACAGGTAATTCACAGGGATTGTGGTTTGTGAGCTGGGCTTTGAGGAAAGAAGGCTTCTCAGTAAATGTGGTGTTGATTGAACCTTAATTCCTTTCTGGTATTTCACGCTGCTGTTACACTTTATGAGACACTGGATTTTGGACAGCCTGTTGAAGATGAAATGTTATAAAAATCTCGTATTTGTTATTTGGGATTTCTTTTTAATAATGGAGGCTTATTGTTAAGATGAACGGTAGAATAGGCAGGGAGTCAGACCTAGAGTCCAGAGTCAGTTCTTTCATTAACCGTTCGACTTGAGGATATCATTTAATCACTTATTCTCTCTGAACCTCAATGTGTCTATCTGAATAATGAGGGGCTTTGACTAGATCCAGGTTCTGCACTGGGCTCCATGGACCTTCAAGGGCTCTATGGATAGATTCCCAATGGTTATTGAATTTGGATTTTGAATTTTATTTTCGTTAGCCTCTCACTGAAACGTGGCATTTCCTTCGATTATGAACATAGGCAACAAATATAACTCTAAGAAAAAGCCTGTAGTTTTCCCCAGACTGTCAAAGGGGTCCATGAAACAAATAGTACTCCTGGCCTAAACTTTCTTAAAGATCTCTAGGCTTCTGTCTCACGGGAAGAACTGAAGACAAACTGAGACGGTGGTAAGAGACAGATAGCAGGGGAAATGGACCCACGGTGCCATAGTTGGGTGGTTCAGTGGATAGTGCTGACACTGGAGTTAGACCTGAGTTCAAATACTAACTCAGACTCTTTACTGGCTGTGTGACCCTAGGCAAATCACTTAACCTGTTTGCCTCAGGTTCCTCATGTATAAAATAGAGGTTAATAACAGCACCTGCCTCTCAGGGTTGTGGTAAGGAGCAAATGAAGTAATATTTGTAAAGCTCTTACAAACAAAAACTATCAAGGGCTGTACGAAATGCTGGCTGGCTATTGTTATCATGGTGCTCAAGCAAAGAAAACTAATTGGGTTGGAGATCATGAGAGAAGAATGTACAGCCCCTGAATTCTAAAAAAGAAGGGAATTACCAAACACAAAAGCCTACAATGGCTTCTCTCCCTCTCTCTCTCTCTCTGTTTCTGTCTCTCCCCTTCCTCCCTCCCTCTCCCTCTCTCTCTTTCAGAACAGGAAAAATCAGACTCATGAACAGCGATTTCTGAATGCCAAGTTTCATCCCTGAGTGAATTTTCACAGATAATTATAAATCTCCAAATAACCAAGTTTACAATGGAAGTAATTATAAAACCTGAAAGGTTGAGGTGAGAGTCACATGAAATAGATGTGCTGCTCAGTCTTCAAATGAGGAAGATACATGGTGGTGGAAGGAAGGAGGGGGGACTTTTCTTGGGCTGTTTCTTTCAACTGGTGTTTTCTTGACATTCTTGATTTGGTCCAATTAATGTTCTATATACTTATCAAAAGCCTCAAATGCTTCAGGAAACATGTCCTGGCGTCCTGGCTGCCTGGCTAGACGTCTCCAAGGACAACAGCTGCTTATTTATGTCTCCTCCTTTCAGAATCCTCATGTTTCTGGCACATGATCATCACAGCCCACAATTCTTTCTCATTTCCAACGTTCAGTAATATCCCCAGTTTATGGACCCAGGCCGTACACTAAGGCAGGGGATCACTGTTCCGACATTCAACCTAGTAACCCGCCTTGCTTAAAGCTCTGAAATCAATTAGTGCCGCAAGTCCTGGGAAAACAGACTCAGTAAAGAGACTATCACCAAAGGAAAGGTAAAATAAGTTTCTGCAGGGAAAACAAATGTCATTGGTATTTCAGTCATACATAGCAGTAAAACTGATTCAATTTCTCTAGCATAAGAGCTGACACATAAAGTGCCAAGAATGTAATAATGAAGCTTTCACAGCTTCCCAGCAATTCTATCTATAAATGGCCAATATGGGCATCTCAATCTTTTTTATTATTATTTGGGAAAAGGAAAAAGGACCCAGATCAATAACCCAATTCTTCGCTAGGGTACCATGCACCCATCTATTATAAAAATGGCTTTCTAAACATTTTGTAAACAAATATATTAATCAGAGTGGTATAGAGTAGAATTTAATAATGTGATGACACTCCTAGGAACAAGAGAAAGAAACATTGTTTTCATAGCTGATGTCCCCCATGAACAACAAAAGGGTATCTAGTACTCATATGTATCCATGACATCACACTATGAGTATTAAAGGAAGCAGCATCACAGAGTAGGGAAAACACTGAAACAGTCACATTTTTTTTTAAAAAGCCTTCAAATCACAAATAATGAGAGAAATGCAAATTAAAATAACTGAGGTTTTACCTCACATATTGGTAAAGATGATAAACAGTAACAGCCAATACTGGAAGGGCTGGGAGAAGACAGGCACAGGAATACACAAGCAGAGCTAGGTATGGGTCCAACCTCTGTCACTAAACTGTTCACAGCTTTCAACCCAGTAATCTCACTATTGGAAATATACTTCAAGGGGATGAGAAAGAAAGGTCTCATGTACACAAAAATATACTTTTTATGGCAGCAAAAAACTGGAAACAAACTGACTGTCCATGTATAGAGGAATGGCTAGACAAATTGTAGTATGAGAATGTAATGTATTATTCACCTGAAGAAACTAGGACTTCAGTAATAACATGACATAGTGGAGAGAGGACCAGTCTTGGGGTGAGGAAACGAGTCTTGGGTTTGAAACCTGTCTCTGACAAGTTTATAAACCAGCTGGGTTTATATTAACTTCACAGAATGCCAAACAATTCTCTTAAGACTGTAGATTATAGGAAAAGGGTTAATCTTCACCAGCGGAAGCAGTTTCCACACCAGAAGTTCCATATACAAACAAAATCATAGGTCTAGGGGGAAAAATCATATGACAAATAGGAAAAATTCAGAGAAGCATGGGAATGAAACATTTATATGAAATGATGCAACAAGGCAGAAGCACCAGAACAATATACACAATGACTACAATAAAATAAATGAAAACAATGCTAAAATGCTGTTTTAAATCATACTATATACACTGTTGGTAGATCTCTGAATTGGCCGAAACACTCTGGAAAGCAATTTGGAATTATTCTTTAAATAATTACTAAAATGTCCATACTCTTTCACCCAGAGATCCTACTGCTAGGCATACACCCCAATGAGAGGGGAGGGAACAGATTCTGGCAACAAACATAATACTAAAACAAAAGGCATCAATAAAAGTAAGATTTTTTTTTTTAAAATGCTGCCCAACCCACGTTACTTGTAATGATCCATTATGATTCCTTCTCTCAACAAAAAGAGAAGGGACTATGGGTGTGTAATGTTTCACATACTGGCAGATGGGTTCTTTATTGGTTGGTTTTGTTCAAACAATTCCTACAAAAAAAATTCAATTGAGAGGGATAGGAATAAGCATTTATATATTTCCTACTATGTGCTAGGCACTGGGCTAAGCACTTTACAAATATTACCTCATCTGATTCTCACAATGACCCTGGCGGGTAAATGCTATTATTATCCCCATTCTACAGTTGAGGAAACTGAGGCAGTCAGAGGTTAAGTGACTTGCCCAGGGTCACACAGCTAGTAAATTTCAGAGGCCACATTTGAACTCAGGTCTTCCGGAATCCAGGGCTAATGTTCTATCCATGGTGCCACCGAGCTGCTTCAATAAGGGAAAATATATTGGGAAACAACTGTATAAAAATACATGGCATCAATAAATTTTAAAAAGAAAAAAGTCCTGGACTGGGCATCAGGAGACATGGGTTCAAAGCCTTGCTCTGTCACTAACTAGCTATTAGACAACTCGTAAGATCACAGATTTAGAGTGATAATAATAATAATAGTTAACATTTATATAACTCTTACTATGTGCCAGGCACTGAGCTAAGCACTCTACAATTATTATCTCATTTGATCCTTACAACAACCCTGGGAGATAGGTGCTATTATTATCCCCATTTTACAGCTAAGACAACTGAGGTAAACAGAGGCTAGTTGACTTGCCCCAGGCCCTACAGCTAGTAAGTATCTGAGGCTAGATTTGAACTCAGATCTTCCTGACTCCAGGTCCAGTATTCTATCCACTATACTACCTAGAAGGGACGTTAAGGATCACCTAGTACAATTCTTGCATTTTAGAGAATAATAAACTGAGGCCCAAGGAGATAAAAGTGATTTTCACACAGTTATCAGGACCAGGATTACAATTGAGGGACTCTAAATTCAGTGATCTTTCCAGTACTCCATGATATGCCTGCATCTCATTTTCCTCATCTGAAAAATGGAAAGAGTAATAGCTAACCTACATCCTTCACAGGGCTGTGGAAAGACTCAAAGGAGGTTACAGATCTGGAGCAGGAAGAGACCTCAGGGGCCATGTAATCTACTCCTCTTATTGGACAGAGAAGGAAACTGAGGCCAGGGAGATCCAGTGATTTTCCTAACATGATACAGTTACTATCAGGGGTGATAGGTAAGTAAAAGTGGTTGAGATTCTATAATGTGTTAAACACTGTACAACATTAGGTAACAGAGTCTGAGAACTCAGCCTTCACTATTTAGCAAAATTTTCTAACTTACCTTTAAAAAGCAAGAATAACAATGAAGAACTGTGAATGACTTAGCTATTCTCAGCAATACAACGATTCAAGACAATCCTAAAGGACTCATGATGAAACATGCTACACATCTCCAGAGAAAGAACTGACATTGTCTGAATACAGACTAAAGCATACTATCTTTCCTTCCTTCCTTCCTTCTTTCCTTCTTTCGTTTATTGAGTCTTCTTGTACAAAAGGATTAATATGGAAATGTTTTACATGACTGAACATGTATAAGCTATATTGGATTGTTTACTGTCTCTGGGAGGGAAGAAAAGAGGGAGGGAGGGATAGAATTTGGAACTCAAAACTTTTTTTCTTAAATGTTAAAAATTGTTTAAACATGTAATTGGAGAGAGAGAGGTGAAGCCAAGATGGTGGAGGGAAAGCAGTGACTTGCTAGATCTTTCCCCCAAAACCCTCCAAATACCTATAAAAATGGCTCTAAATAAATTCTAAAGCAGCAGAACCCACCAAAATACAGAGTAAAACAAATTTCCAGCCCAAGACAACCTGGATGGCTGATTGGAAAGGTACATCGCCGGGCTGGGACAGGAGCGCAGCTCGGCGTGGGCGCACAGGCCGCAGCGAACCTGGAGCAGGCCTCAGAGGGCTGATTCACAGGCAGCTGTGGCAGTTTCCAGACTTCTCAACCCACAAACACCAAAGACAACTTAGAAGGTCAGTGGAAAAGTCTGTTACTGTGGTGAGAGAAGAAGCTAGATCTCAGCCGCCCCGAGGGCAGTGGCTGGCTTCTGAGCTTCCTAGCCCACAGACTGAGGGAATCCAGTGGCTAATCAGAGGGGGATTGCAAGGATTTCTTTGCCAGGGCTGAGGCAAGAATCTCTTGCTCTGCCCGTGCTTGGATCTGGGTCACAGTTCTGAGGGGCACTCCCGGGGCAAGGAGGAGCGCTGGCGTGATGGAGCTTGTTGTGGTGGTGGAGAGGAAACACCTCGCGCCTTATAGCACCTTGGAAGAACTGAAAATTTACAGGTCCCTATAAGTATCTCTGAAAACAGCTGTGCAAACCCCCAAAGCTTGGGACAGTACATTCTCCACATTGGAAGCAGACTCTTAACCTTAACAAAGAGTTTAAAACTCAAGTAATTGGTTGGGATCATAAGCAAGCAGTGCAAAAAGAGTCAGACTATATTATCTTACTTTGGTGACAAAGAAGATCAAAACATACAACCAAATGAAGAAAACAAAGTGAAGGCTCCTACATCCAAAACTTCCAAGAAAAATATAAATCAGTCCCAGGACTTGGAAGAGCTCAAAAGGGATTTTGAGAAGCAAGTAAGAGAAGTAGAGGAAAAACTGGGAAGAGAAATGAGAGTGATGCAAGAAAATCATGAAAAGCAAGTTAACGGCTTGCTAAAGGAGACCCAAAAAAATACTGAAGAAAATAACACCTTAAAAAATAGCCAGCCTAACCCAAATGGCAAAAGAGGTGCAAAAAGCCAATGAGGAGAAGAATGCCCTAAAAAGCAAAATTGGCCAAATGGAAAAGAAGTCCAAAAGATTACTGAAGAAAATGCTTCCTTAAAAATTAGAATAGAGTAATTGGAAGCTAGTGACTTTATGAGAATCAAGACACTGTAAAACAAATCCAAAAGAATGAAAAATTAGAAAACAATGTGAAATATCTCATTGGAAAAACAACTGACCTGGAAAATAGATTCAGGAGAGAGAATTTAAAAATTATTGGACTATCTGAAAGCCATGATCAAAAAAAGAGCCTAGACATCATTTTGCAAGAAATGATCAAGGAAAACTGCCCTGATATTTTAGGAGCAGAGGGCAAAATAGAAATTGAAAGAATCCACCGATCTCCTCCTGAAAGAGACCCCCAAAGGAAAACTTCTAGGAATATTGTAGCCAATTCCAGAGTTCCCAGGTCAAGGAGAAAATATTACAAGTAGCCAGAAAGAAACAATTCAAGTATTGTGGAAACACAATCAGAATAACACAAGATTTAGCTGCTTCTACGTTAAGGGACCGCAGGGCATGGAATATAATATTCTGGAGAGCAAAGGAGATAGGATTACAACCAAGAATCACCTATCCAGCAAAACTGAGTATAATTCTTCAGGGGAAAAAATGGTCATTCAGTGAAATAGAGGACTTTCAAGCACTCTTGATGAAAAGACTAGAGCTGAATAGAAAATCTGACTTTCCAATACGAGACTCAAGTGGAAAATGAAGAGGTAAACAGGAAAGAGAAATCATAAGAGACTTATTAAGGTTGAACTGTTTACATTCTTGCATGAAAAGACGATATTTGTAACTCATGAGACCTTTGTCAGTATTAGGGTAGTTGGAGGGAAAAATTGTATGTATGTATATAGATATAGACATAGATATAGATATAGATATAGATAAAGATAGATAGATGGATGGATAGATAGATAGATAGAGGGCACAGGGTGAGTTGAAGATGAAGGGGTCATATCTGGAGAATAAAATTAAGGGGTGAGAGAGGATTGTACTAGGAGAAGGAGAAAGGGAAAGATAGAACGGGGTAATTTATCTCACAAAAAAAAACATAAAAGAGAAGGCTCTTACAGTGGAGGGGAACTGGAGGAAGGTGAGAGGAAATGAGTGAATCTTATTCTCATAGGATTTGACTTAAGGAGGGTGTAACATACACACTCAATTGCATATGGGAATCTGTCTTACCCTACAGGAAAATAGGAGTGGAAGGGGACAAGAGAGTAGGGGTTTGATAGAGAGGAGGGCAGATTGGGAAAGGGGGTAATCAGAAGCAAATACTTCTGAGGAGGGACAGGGTCAAAAGAAAGAATAGAATAAATGGGCGTGGCGGGATAGGATTAAGGGAAATAGAGTTAGTTTTTCACAGCATGTCTACTATGGAAGTGTTTTGCATAACTGCACATGTATAGCTTATATTGAGTTGCTTGCCTTTTCAATGAGGGTGGGTGGGGAGGGAGGAAGGGAGAAAATTTGGAACCCAAAGTTTAAAAAAAATGTTTTCACATGCCACTTGGAAATAAGAAATACAGGAAATGGAGTAAGAAATCTATCCTGCCCTACAGGAAAATAGAAGGGGAAGGGGGGGAGAGATAGCAGGGAAAGCAGACTAGGGGAAGAGGTATTCAGAATGCATGTCATCTTGGGGTGGGGAGAGGAGCAAGATGGGGTGAAAATTTGGAACTCAAAATCTTGTGGAAGTAAAGGTTGAAAACTAAAAAGAAAAAAAATAAATTAAAAAGAAAAAAAAAGAATAGTTAGTTTACATAAAAGCTTGAAGCAGTATTAACCCAGTTTGAATAACTCAGGAACGTGTAGTTCTAACCAGTTCTTAGGTAGCTTTCTCAGGAAGACCTTCAGTCCAAGGCAAAAGCCAAAGTTGCTGGCTTTGGTTGGCTTTTACATCAGCCGGTGTTATCAGAAATGACATCAGGTGCCTTTGTTCAAAGTTCATAGGTTGTTTTACTTAGAAAGCCCACTCAAAGTTTGGAAAACACTGAATACAAATACCATCTCTCAACATATCAGTAGCCCTGAATCAAATAAAAGCAGCTTTTCAGTTAAAAAAAATAAACATGTAATTGGAGAAAAAAACCCAAAACACTATTTTTAAAAAAGCAATAGTAAACATAATATGACACGCTTTCAGAACAGAACAGATAATTTTCATTTTTCCAGTATCTGCTAACAGTGGTTTTGAGCTAATGTTGGTACCACCAATTGTATCCTTAATTATAGTCTTTACTTGAGTAAAGAAAAGACTTTTACTTTTTTTTACTGTTCCTAAAAATTTTGTGAAATTTTATAAAATCCA
This sequence comes from Vombatus ursinus, assembly GCF_900497805.2. Lineage (NCBI taxonomy): Eukaryota > Metazoa > Chordata > Mammalia > Diprotodontia > Vombatidae > Vombatus > Vombatus ursinus. Next base: position 4,343,875 of record NW_020954550.1, read on the forward strand.
ATTCATTAGCCTTAGGGGCATTTTCATTATCTTGCCAAATTTACTACGATAGGAAAAAAAATCATTATGTATACCATAAATAGCTGAACCACCCACTGATCCTAAGAGAGGCATTACTGTACCCTAATCAAAGTACTGGGCTTGGATGCAGGAGACCTGAGTTTGAATCTCATCTTGGGCACTTAACTAGTTAGGTGGCACTGGACATGACATTTATCCTCTCAGACATTTGATTCTCACAACAACCCTGTGAGGCAGGTGTTGGTAATATCCCCATTTTACAGATGAGAAAACTGAGACAGAGGTTTAAGTTAAGTGACTTGCTTGGGGTCATACAAATCCAAGGCTGGATTTAAACTCAGGTCTTGCTGATTCCAGGTCCAGGGCTTCTCTACTGTGGTACCTAACAATATAACAGTATTCACACTACCACCTTGCCAGGATTCTTATGATGAAAGCAGCAAAACTTACAGTAGGATACAAATGTAAGTAGTTACTGTTATTATGTCAACTCTGGTGATGTTTTACATGCCAGAGCTGATGTGGTTCACTGTGTGGAGAGGAAATAATGAAGCTCATAGTGGATTCTACAACCTTACCCACGACTTGTTACAACAATCAGTGAATGAGGCCACAGGAAGCTGTGCGGACTTCATGCTAGTGGGCAATAAGGAACATGTTCAAGGGCATTAAAACAAGATAAGGGAGTCCTGACCAAATGTAGTTCTTTAGAAGTCTGGAGAAGGAGCTTTTTCTTCTGCAACCACAATCTGAATCCATCACACCCTGGCCAAACTACATCAATACAGGACAGATGAGGAGGGGATTTAGAGCTCAAAAGGATTGCAGAGAGCTTACAGTCTATTTTACAGAACATAAAATCATGTCTTTTCAGAGTTGGAAGGGACTTCGGCAACCATCTAGACCAGGGATTAGTAAATTTTAGGTCCAGACCTCTCTGCCTGTCGCCTGTTTTCTATGGTTGGCTAAGAATGGTTTGGGTTTTTTTACATTTTAAATACAATAAAACTTTATTTAAAAATGCAAAAGCCATTCTTAGCTCAGTGGAGTTTGCCCAGCCCTGATCTAGACTCTCAAAAAGAATGTTTGCTTTACCATAGCCAACATATCCAGTCCCTGACCGTCGAGGAAAGATGACTCACTCCCACCTGAGGCAGCCCTTTCCACTTTGGAGATGACGCTGTTAGGATCTTTCCAATACAAAGCCTAAATTTTCTTCTGTAACTTGCACCCAGTGCTCCAGGTTCTGCCGTGGGTGGCCAAAGACAAGAAGTCTGATACCTCTTCCACGTGACAGGCCTTCCAAAAATCTTCAACCCAGCTATCATGTCCCTGCTGTGGGATCCTTACCCTTGCTTCTTTCAACCAGTCTTCCTATATAGCATGGACTCATGGCCCTCACAGTCTTGGTCGCCATCTGACAGGTATCCGTCACTTCCCCAAAGGTTCTCATCATTTCTACCATAGCAATCACTTCTTCCCTGTTAGTGAGAATCAGATCCAGAATCTAATTTCTCTCTTTTGGTACCTCCACCTTGTAAACAATAAAACTGAGAGCCAAGGTCACACAGGTAACCACACCCAGGTTCTCTCATTCCAAATCCAGTGCTCTTTTCCTTATTTGAAATAAGCCCAGGACCTTGGTATCCTTGATGAAATGTTTACCTGTGTGTGGTATTAAGTTAGGCATCTTCAAAGTTCTACTCTGATGCCTCATCACGGCATTCTAAAAGACTATGTTAGCAGAGCCTGAGCTTCACAAAGTCCTACCTTATATATAAGATAGGCTTCAAGAAAAGACAGGTCATGTTTGTTGTCTGATGCCCAGTCTAGCTAAGTTTGGAGAGGCTCATCACCAGATTGGTGGCAGGGGGATGAATTTTTTAGCCAGATCAACTCTTGAAGACCAGGTACTAAATTTATACAGAAGTTGAATTCTTCATTAGTAGAGAGAGTAGGATACTGTATCCTACAACACTGATGAAATTGCAGCTCTTTAAAGTTCTGAGGTAGGTTAAGCACTATACAAAGGATGAGCATAAGTAATAATAATTTTTAATAAACGTAATAACTTTGCTATTCAAATGAATAGAGCCCTTCATAGTAATCCCTTTGGAGGCTATATGCTAATTACAATAATGCTATCATTGTTCAAGACATTTATGGAACTCCTTTGTTTAAAAATGTCTACAGAATACATTCATAAGCTACATAAAAATGAGCCCCATTAATTTATAAGTGTTGTTGTGTTGTTCTTTCAGCCACGTCTGACTCCTTGTGACCCCTTTTGAAGGTTTTCTTAGAAAAGATACTGGAGTGGTTTGCCATTTCCTTCTCCAGATTATTTTACAGGTGAGGAACCAAGGCAAATAGGGTTAAGTGACTTGTCCAGGTTCACACAACTAGTCAGTGTCTGAGGCCAGATTTGAACTCAGAAAAAAGAGTCTTCCTGACTCCAGGCCAGGTACTCTGCTCACTACTCCACTGAGCTGCCTCTAATAACTATGCGAATCAACTCTATAAAAATAATTTTGGGTGGAGGGGTGGAGTTAAGGCCCTTTGATAATGCAGGGCCTTGACTCATCTCTCATTTATACTCTTAGACAACTGCCTGGGGAAGGGAGAGATTAAGTTACTTGCTCAAGGTCACAAAGCCAGTTTGTGATGGGAACTTGAATAATAATAGCTAACATTTATATACAGCTTCCTATGTGCTAGGCACTATACTAAACACTTTATAATTATTATCTTACTTAATTCTCACAACAACCCTGGTGGGTGGATGCTATTATTATCCCCATTTTACCGATGAAGAAATTGAGACAAACAGAGGTTAAGTGACTTGCCCAGGATCACACAGTTAATAAGTGTCTGGGGCCAGATTTGAACTCAGGTCTTCCCAACTCCTGGCCCAAGCACTCCATCTACTGAGCCATTCAGCTATGGTGTCATGACAAAGATTTATGGATTTAAACTGGAAGGTACCAGGAATAAAGCATCATTTGATCATTTCTCACCAGATCGCTATCTGGACTTTTCTACCTTTGTTCCAGAAACCTCTTCATCCTGGGAGATCAATCACTCTAGCCCTGAAATCATACCTTGGAAGTACTCGATACCCCTGGGGCCCCTTCATCTGACTGGATGACTCCTCCAAGAACCTCTATTTAAGGAGAGTGCCCAGGTCAGTCTTGCCTATATTTTTTCACCTGGCTGTCCTTCATGTTCCCCATCTCTTTTCAACTTCCTTTTACATATTGTATTCCCTCATTAAAACATAAGCTCTTTGAGGGCAGAGACTGCCCCTTTGTTGCTCGTGTTCATATTTCCAGCCCTTAGTACAGGGTCTGGCACACAGCAATTGCTTAACAAAAGCGTTGACTGATGGATCAACAAAGATGGTTTTCAGCCCTTAGTACAGGGTCTGGCACACAGCAATTGCTTAACAAAAGCGTTGACTGATGGATCAACAAAGATGGTTTTCGATGTTCAGAGTTATAAGCTCCATGAAGACAGAGTTTAATTCTTTAGATCTTTTGACAGTACCCAGCAAGTACCGAGTAAGGTGCTGTGTAAACCAATAAGTGCTGGAGCGAAATAATTTGCCCGATGATTAAGTCTCCTAGGTAGGATCTTGACATGAATAAGAATTCAAGTACCTGATATAAAATGCTTTCTCCTGTTAGTCTCTGATGTAAAGATTCATGAAACTGACTTGTCCAGCTGCTGTTATGAGAGTTAAATATTTCCCAAAAGAAGACCCTACAAATGATAAAAGTGTTTGGGGAGGAGGATAATGGAAACAAAGATGGATTCTGAATATTTCTACAAGGAGAGAGGTTGACTAGATGTAGCCTATACTGAGAAAAAGGATTTTTTTAGAAAGAGACCATGGAGATTCTAATGGTTGAGCACAAAACAAAATCTAGAAGGAATAAACCTGTGGTGCCAATAGTCTCAGAAATATTTACTTATTAAAAAACATGAGGTCAAGCTTGTTCTACAGGAAAGGAACAAGCCTAGAAGGCAGAATTTCTGTACACAAAGTTTGGAAGGCACTCTAGAAGAATCTGCCAAAGTCAGCAGGGGAAACAAATGGTGATTTTTTTTTTTACATTTTTATTATTATTTTTTAAGTCTGGCAAGGGAATTTCATGCTTGTGAAAGCAAAGCACTAACAGCCCTGTTTACAGGCTATGCACAGAGAGAGCGGGTTCCAAGCACTGAGCTTAAACACACCTTTCTCAGGCTGTACAAGCAAGAAGAGTGAGCTGATAGAGAAAAGTGTTCCTGGGAAAAGTTATCCAGCGTCCTTCCTTAATTGACTGAGAGATGAAGCTGGCACTCAGAATCAAATTAGAAGGACCACAGTCACTGCTTGATAAAAACCACCATGGATGGGAATAAAGGACTGAATTTTAGTGAAAACAAGCCCTGGAAATTCTCTTCTTTTTGGTTCAACTCTCTTGCGGCAAACATATTCCACAAAAAAATGGCAAGAACTGAGTTCTTTAGTGGCTAGAGACTGGCTCGCCCCTCCTTCCCCCTCTACCCCTCTCTCTATCTCTCAAAAATTTCGTAAAGAAAAATCAACGAGCATTTTGATTTTATAATTCTGGTGATTTGAGTCTGAACAATATAACATGCGTTTCTTTTCAACTAATAGCACTGGTGCCCTATTTGAAACTGGAGTCCACACTGCACATCCTCTGTCCATTATTAACAACGAAAGGCAGAAAACTCAGGGACAAAGTTTATACTGCCTGCAATACAATTCACTTTCTGTTCAGTAGAAATGAGCTGCTTTTGCACCCCCCTTTTTCTCTCTCTCTTTCCCTTCCCTATATCTTCCCCCCCTCCCTCTCTTCCTCTCCCTCTCTCACTTCCTATCCCTGGCCCTTTCACTACTCATTAACACTTCTATCAGAAGCTCAGCCAGAGAAAAGAAAGAAGATAAAATTATCATCAATCCATTTTACTGCCTCCTGGCAGATAAAATAAAAGCTTACATAGGAGTTTGAGCCACTCAAGAGAAAATGAGTTTTGCATTATCTATGGAGGTTGCTGGCCTGTGCCTTCCATGACCCCGTTCTCAGGGATAACTGAAAGCTGATCGGCTATGCCCCAATGATCCCTGAGTGATAAAAGAGCTTCCCTGGGAATCAAACAGAAGTTTTGCATTTGGTTTGAAATCAAGTTGATGCATTTTCCCAATGTGGAAGCTATGTGCCCAGAGTCATGAAGAAAGCACTTTCTATACTGTACCTGGATACACAGATTACCTAAATATTTATCACATATATTTGTGACTTAAAAAATGAAAGAGAACAATCCTCAATTGGGTGAGTCCAGCAGTGTTCCATCTTCCTGGAGCAAAAACCATTTACTACCAAACCTTAGAGAATCTCTGATCCACCTTGCAATGTGTAGTCCCCTGCCAATCAACTGCTATCAGTTGGCCTCATTTTATGGAAATTTGTTTGTGAGAGGGGTGCCATATTTCTCATTTGAAGAGAATACTACTCACAGTCAATTCACATGCTTTAAATTGTCTTCCAAAAAGTGGTAATGAGTTTACACTAATCATCTGCTACCCCTCACTTTATTTAATCATCTCACCTTTGCCTGGAATAACTGGATACCACATTGGAAGAGGGGTTTTATCCCAGAGAGTGAATTGGCTGGGATGAACTGAACTCAGATACTAGACTAAGTGATCTCATTTTTTAAACAACTTAATTTGACAACCAATCAATCAGATAGGTGGCAAAGTGGATAGAGTGCCAGGCTTGGAGTCAGGAAGATTCATCTTCCAGAGTTCAAATCTGGCCTCAGATGCTTATTAATTGTGGGACCCTGGGCAAGTCACTTAATACTGTTTGCCTCAATTCCTCATCTGTAAAATGAGCTGGAGAAGGCAATGCCGGACCACTCCAATATCTTTGCCAAGAAAACCCCAACTAGGGTCACAAAGACCCAGACACAACTGAAATGACTGTATAAGAACAACAGCACTACTAGGTGCTAGGTGCTTGAAATACAAACACAAAAATGAAACACCTTCCTTTCTCTCAAGGGGCTTATATTCTATTAGAAAATACAACACATACACATATCAGCACAAAATTCTGGGCACTTTTAAGCTGCAGAGTTCAGGTACAAGATAGTCTGTGAGCTGAACTTTGAATACAATATTTTATACTACATTATCCTGGCTCTCTTCCAACCACACATTCCAACTGCTTGTATCTTTTGCCATATCTTCTTTCTTTTCTTGTCTACTAATCGTGAGTCTTCTCCAAAGCTCAGTCATTGGCCCTCTCATCTTTATTTGCCACATTCTCCCCCGGAAAGAATTTATCCATGTTCGTGACTTTTTGCTCTTCCTAAACTCTTTATTCTGTTTTCTACTATTATATGTATGTATGTATTTATGTATTGTATGATTGTGAAACCTGGACAGTCTACCAGCACCATGCCAGGAAACTGAACCACTTCCATCTGAATTATCTTAGGAAGATTCTGAAGATCACCTGGAAAGATCAGGTACCAGACAATGACGTCCTTTCTCAAGCTGACTTACCAGATATTCAAATTCTATCTACCGCAGACAGCACAACTCCAATGGACTGGCCATGTTGTTCAAATACCAAACATACATTGCCTAAAAGGCTATTTTATGGAGAACTCACACAAGGCAAGGGCTCGTGAGCATGGAGGTCAGAAGAAGTGATACAAGGACACTCTTAAGGTCTCTCTGAAGAACTTAGGGATCAGTTGGGAGACATGATTTGTCACCTACCAGCCTGAGGAATCACACAGTAAGTATTTAATAAATAATCATAGCATCATACTGTATTGGGGATGGAAGAAACTTGGGAGATAATCTAGCATAATCCCCCCCCCCCCAGCCCTTCCCATTTTAAGATGAGGTACCTGAAATTTAAAGAAAAGGTCAATGAAGGGAAAGGAGGAAAGAGGAAAGAGAGGATGTAGGCTTTTTGTGGCAGAAGAACTGACATCTGTAAATTCCCAAGGAAAGGAAAGCTATCATCTGTTCCTTGAGTTTCACTGGCACTGAATTATGATCCTTTTAGTAACATAGATTTACTCAAAGCTATTCATGCCTGTACTCTGTCACTCACAAAAGACTATTTTTTAAAACAATTATCCTTATCATTCAAAAAATACCATATCTACAGATAATCACTTTTCTCCAAGAAGCAAACTGTGACATACATGATTACCTGGTTTAAGAAAGCTTGCTTGATGACTGTGTTGAGATTTATCTAGTATGCTGTGTGGTTGGGAAGAGACCAACAAACACACCTACCCAGAAACATTCTATGGGAACCCTGTGATCATTTTAATCTATTTGTCAATATAAATTTATGAGGAAAAAAAGAAAGAAAGCAAAGAAAGCCAGATAATTATAACATTACAAATATCTCATCCTTTTGGAAGGTATATGGGCTTCCATTCACAAAAAAAGATGAAATATTTTTCACCCAGTGCCATGAACATAGTAGGCATTTAATAAATATTTACTTAATTACTTAATGAGAAGAAGATCCTAGCAAAAGAAGCTCTTTTGATGGTGTCGTAAGAAGAACTCTTGATTTAGAGGATATCCTCAGTTATAATCCCAGCAACAATAAATATAGTACAGTGGAACAAATCCCAGAGCAGGAGTCAACCTGGATTCAGGTGTCTCTTCTGATAGATAGTATTAGCTACGTGACTCTGACCAAGAAACTTAACTGCTATGAGCCTCAGTTTACTCATCTGTAAATTGGGGGAAATAATACCACCTTCTTGCCAGAGGTATTGGAAGAATTAGCTAGGATGATAAATGCAAATTGCTCTATTATGATCAACCATAATTTCTGCTGCTATCATTTACTTCCTGTGTGTTCTTGAGCAAGTAATAATCACCCCTCTGCTCTTCAGTTTTCTCATCTGCAAAATGAAGTGGCTACACCAGATTAGAGGTTCTTAACTTTTTGTGTGTCATAGATCCCTCTGGTAGTCTAATGAAGCCTATAGGCCCCTTTTCAGAATCATGTTTGTTACCTACATCCATTAATGAAGCAAATGCTAAGTTTCAGTTACAGGTTAATGAAAGTAAAAAGATATAGAATACATATGCATATATATTTTCCCCCATCCAAGTTCACTGAGACGTTAAAACCTACCCAAGGGGTCCAAGGACCTCAGGTTAAGAACCGCTGACTAACTGACTCTAAAGGTCTGTTCTAGGGCCAATAACTTTAAGTGGAATTTGAGGGGCTCTTGACATTTAGCTTCTCTGGAGCATTTGGGGGAACTACAGAAGTGCAGGTCAAATCAGAAGTAAAACACAGACTGAACTACTGCTTCTGCAATGCCACAGCAGCGCAAAAAGTCTTGTTAGGTCTTCCATCAAGCGAAGTGAGGGAATGAAAAAGAAAACCCCCAGCTAGCAGTGTTCTGAAAATCAAAACAAAAATCTGGAAAAATTTAAAAAAAACAAAAACAAAAACAAAAACAAAAGCAAGATAAGCCCAGGGGAATACAAAAGGATGTAACATAGGACAAAAAATCTTCTGCTCTGGTTGGATGATGAACCCTGAAACCTGACTGACTGCATCATGACTAAGTCACTTAAATCCAACTTAAATTCTTTCTTGGAGGTTTGCAACCAGAAGGCCAACCTGGAACTATGTTCATTTCAATTATGAAATGCTAATAATTACCAGAACCTTAGAGCAGTTAGGTAGAACAGTGGATAGAGTATAGGGCCTAGAGTCAGGAAGACCTGAATTTAAATTTAACCTCAGACTCAGTAGCTGTGTGATCCTGGGCAAGTCACTTAACTCTGTTTGCCTCAGTTTCTTCATCTGTACAATAAGCTGAAGAAAGAAAGGGCAAAGCACTCCAGTGACCTTGCCAACAAAACCCCAAATGGGGTCTTGAAATGTTGGACACGACTGAAAATGATCGAACAACAATCAGAACCTTAGGTTCCTCATCATTTGGTAGAAAAGAACACTTCATGAGGAGTTAAGGATCTGGGTTCAAAACCCAGTTCTGCAACATGCTTGCTATGTGAACTTTGACAAATCACTTAACATATCTGAGCCTCAGTTTCTTCATCTGTAAAATGAGGATACTCTTATTTGTAGTCTGTCTACCTGCCCCTAAGAGTTGCTATGAAGTAAGATATGATAAGGTAAAGTACATAGGTGGTCAGGATCCTTTCATGTCCATGGTGAGGAAACTCTCTCTCAATGCAGTCAGTCTTAGAGAAGTGCCTGGGGATAAAGGGAGTGGGGGTGGGGATTAAGAGATTAAATGATTTGCTCAGGGTCAGGGAGCCAGTGGCAGAGATGGGGCTTGGACCCAGGTCTTCCTAACAGTCCTAAGTCAACCCAGTATTACAAGCCACTGGATGGCGCAATTGATAGAGCCCTGGATTTGAAATCAAGAATATCTGAGTTCAGGGGCAGCTAGGTGGCACAGTGGATAGAGTACCGGCCCTGGATTCAGGAGGACCTGAGTTCAAATCCGGCCTCCGACACATAACACTTATTAGCTGTGTGACCTTGGGCAAGTCACTTAACCCCATTAGCCCCATAGCCAAAAAAAACCAAAATATCTGAGTTCAAATTCAGTCTTAGACACTTGTGTGTGACCCTGGACAAGTCACTTAACCTCTGCCTCAATTTCCTCAACTGAAAAATGGTGAATAGTACTAAGACCTACCTTCCCAGGGAGCAGTGAGGATAAAATGAGAGAATAGTTATAAAGTGCTCTGTAAACTTTAAAGTGCTATATAAATACACTGTCCCTCATATTAATATTATTGTTGTGATAGTTTTTCCTAATGTGGACGTATAAGTAAAAAATATTTTAATTTGCTGTTAGTATACTAGAAATAGAAAAATTCTCAAAGTGAGCAGAGGGTGGGAGAGTGATGAGTTGGGTTCTGTGGCAAACCTTCCTCATTAATCCCCTAAAACAGTTTGGGTTGAACTCTGCCTAGCAATTTTATGTATCCCCTCAAGAGGAATCTGGATGTGATTTTTAAAATATATGATTAAAATGCATTTTGAATTTGCCGTAGAAAAGATACCATTTGGGGCAATGTTGGCACTCACAGGTAGCACTTGAGCTACAAGCTGGTTGTATTCCAAAAGGTTCTAAATTGGTTGTTTGGAATTCAGAATGCACTTTCCCCATAGAAACGAAGTTACACATTGAGGATTATAGGCCAGCCCATAAAGGCCTATTTAACACATTGCTTGTGCATTTCAGAAGGTCCAGCCATGACTTAAGCCTTTAGAAGGCTCCCTCCACCCACAGACATTGTAACCACAATCTTCATAAGATCCTTACAGTGTTCCCTTAGAGCTTTAGGTTCCTCATCTAGATAATAAGTGGGCTGGACCAGAAGATCTGTAAGGGGGAAAGAAGGAAGAGAAGGAAAAAGAAGAGAAGGAGAATCATAGTTTGAAAGACAACTGATTACAAAAATGTCTGACTACCTAGGAGTTTAACTAATCTTTACAAACCAATTGTTGTTGTTCAGTCGTTTTCAGTCATGCCCTGCTGTTCGCGATCCGTCTTCAGATTTTCTTGGCAGAGATACTGGAGTGGTTTGCCATTTCCTTCTCCAGTTCATTTTACCGATGAGGAAACTGAGGCCAACAGGGTGAAGTGACTTGCCCAGGGTCACACAGCTGGGAAGTATCTGAGGCCAGATTTGAACTCAGGAAGATTAGTTTTCCTGACTGTACTATGGCACCACCTAGCTGTCCTTATAGTAGCATACTTCAGGTTATAGCAATTACCTCTTAGTCTCAAGGAAGCCACTTTTGCCATAGGGTCTGGGATTGTGGGTTCCAAGGATTTCTGAATCTACATGATAGTTACTGTGTTCTCAGAGAAGAATGGCATAGAATAAAATGAGATGGGTGGGTTTTAAAGATAACAATAATAACTAGTATTTATGTAGCACTATAAGGTTTACAAAGCACTTTACAAATATTATCTCGTAACTTCATAACAACCCTGGGAGGTAGGTGTTGTTATTATTCCCATTTTACAGAGGAGGAAACTAAGGCAGACAGACAGGTAGGCAACATCTGAACCTGGGTCTTTCTGATGCCAGGCCCAGAACTCTGTTCACTGAGCCACCTAGCTGCCATCAACTGTGTTATAACCATAAGCCGACCTTTATGTTTATAAGAAGCTGTTATGTTTGCAGACAGAAAAACTATAGGTTCAAGGGACAACTAGGTGGCACAGTAGATAGTGCTACCCCTTGAGTCAAGAAGACCTGAGTTCAAATCTGATCTCACACACGAGCTGCGTGACCCTGGGCAAATCACTTAACCCTGTTTACCTCAGTTTCCTCACTTGTCAAATGAACTGGAGAAGGAAATGGCAAATCACCCCAGTAACTTTGCCAAGAAAACCCCAATGGGATCACGAAGAGTCGGATGCAACTGAAAACGACTAAACAATAATAAACAACAAATGGGACACACTCCAAGACCGATTTAAGAGGCTTCATTTACTGATTCAAAAAAGAAATTCATTTATCCACACAAAAAGCCAGAACAGATGGGAAAAGCACTGATTTTTCTAAGGGTCAGATTGCTTCATTCTTGGCATAGAGTCTCAAAAATGTTTTAAAAGGGTCTTGAACTCCATCTGCAAATTACATTAAGTACCTTTTAAAACTTAGGAGTTCCATGTGCTAACCACCAGGTTTTGAAGCAACTCTAATGGAAGGAGGGATTGGGGGAAGGGAGAAAGGGACAGGGAGAGAGGGGAACAGAGGATTTATAATTTTTTTTTTGTCCAGACCTAAGGATGCAAGGACTCTGCAACTTCCTGTCTTAGAGAGTTACCTGGGACCCTGAAACAATAACTAGTTTGACTAGGGTTATATAGTCGGTATGTATATCAGGGGTGGCATCTGAACCCAGGTCTTCCTGCCTGAGACTGGGCCTCTATCTACTTCACCAGGCTGCCTCTAAATGTTCATATAATTTACTCTTTATGGCACCATTTGAAATTAGATACAGTTTTGTGAGAGCTCAATTAACAAATGCGAAAAGGTCTCTAATTATTAATATAACAGGTTGGTTAAGACAAAGTCACTGGTGTGGTCTTATATAACCTGTTGTGGCCAGGACTATAACTGTAACCTTGGTTAGTCACCTTAAAATGGTAGGCACCCATTAATGCACTGTTGGTGGAGTTGTGAACTGATTCAACCATTCTGGAGAGCAATTTGAAACTATGCCCAAAGGGCTATAAAACTGTGCATACTCTTTCACCCAGCAATGCCACTACTAGGTCCGTATCCCAAAGAGATCATAGGAAAGGAAAATGACACGTATACAAAAATATTTATAGCAGCTCTTTTTGTGGTAGCAAAGAACTGGAAATTGAGGGGATGCCTGTCAATTGGGGAATAGATGAATAAGTTGTAGTGGTATATGACTGCGATGGAATTTTATTGTGCTATAAGAAATAGCAAGCAGAATAATTTCAGAAAAACCTGGGAAGACTTATATGAATTAATGGAAAGTCAAGTGAGCAGAACCAGGGGAACACTGTATACAGTAACAGCAATGTTGTACAATGATCAGCTATGAATGACTTAGCCATTCCCGGCAATACAAAGATCCAAGAAAATTTTGAAGAACTTATGATGAAAAATGCTACCCAACTCCAGAATAACTGATGGAGTCTGAATGTAGATTGAGGCATACTTTTTAAACTTATTTTATTGTTCTTGTGGTTTTTTTGGTTTGCATTTTCTTTTGCAACATGGCTAATATGGAAATGTTTTGCATGACTGCACATGCATGATCTATATCAAATTGCTTGACTTCTAAAGGAGGAGATAGGGGAGGGAGGGAGAGAATTTGGAACTCAAATTTAAAAAACAAATGTTAAAAAATTTTTATTTACATGTAATTGAGAAAAATAAATAGTAGTCATGAAGGAGCTGAGAAGATAATGTCAATGGAGCAGCATAAACAAATCACTATATTCATCTTATATATATAGCTTGATCATAATTGTTTGCACGTTGTCTCTCCCATTAGATTATAAGCTTCTTGAGGATGAGGACTGTTTTTGCCTTTCATTTAGCAGAATGCTTAGCACTACAGGAGCCACATAATAAATTTAATAATAAATTTAAATAAGTTTACTGACTGACTGAAAATTCATAGTCAAGTGAAGTCAACAGGCATGGATTAAGCCTCTGCAATGTGCCAGCCACTGTGCTAAGTGCCAGGGATATGAAGAAAGCCAAAATGGTTCCTTCTCTCAAGGAACTCCCAGTCCAATAGGAGAGCAACATGCAAACAATTATGTACGAGCATAAAAGCACTTCTCCAGGCAAAGATCTAGAAACAAAGCAAGCATCCACTGACTGAGGAATCAATCACTCGAGTATTCACTAAGCACCTGCTTTGAGCTAGGCACTGCACTGTGCCAGATGCAGGAAATACAAAGACAAATGTGAAAATCTCTACCCCCTACCCCACCCCCACGGAGCTTACATTCTAACAGAGGAGACAACAAGTACACACACGCATGTATACATTACACACACACGTATGTGAAATACATGCACAGTCTATGATTATCATGGTCCATTAAATAAGACGTGACAGGTGTAAGGAATTTAAAGAAACATGAAAATTTATATAAACTAATACAGAATGAAATAACAACAAGAAGAACACTATGTATACAGTAAAGACAATAGTAAAAAGAATACTAAAAGAAAATCATACTATGAGGAACTGCAATACCCAATCTTGCTCCTGGAAACAACAACAGATAACGAAATATATCTGCCTCTTCTGAGGGGGACTACAGGGACAGAATATAGCCAATCACCAGATATAGCCAATGTATTGGTGGTAGGGCTTTTTTTTTTTAATTTTTATTCTTTGCTACAATGCAGAGATGGGATGGGTAGGTATATATTTAGAACCAAATTCTATGTAAAAAGAAAAGGCACCAATAAAACTTTTTTTTAAAAAAAGATCTCCTCACCCCCCCCCCCCATTTTATAGAAGAGTAACTGATTTGGGGATGGGAGAAGAGGAAAAAGAATGATACGCCCAAGGTCACACAACCAGCTAGTTATTAGCAGAAATGTCTTGGAACCCAAATCATGTCCTACTGCAGGCAAGTCCTGAGTGCTGTCTCTGATAAAGACAATACATTATATTTGTACTGACAGGACTCTAACAATATGCAATAGAGACTGAATCTGCTCATTGTCATTTGTCTGTCAGAGTGATATTTCTCAGGCTTGTTGGTTTGTAGTAGAGAGGTGGAAGCAAGATACACAAGTTTCCTGTGCTCCCTTTTGCCTATTTCCTGAAATGAGCACGTGATCAGGCAGCATGTCATGGAATGTAGAGATCCAGCCTCAGAACCAGGAAGGGCTGAGTTCAAGTCCTAACTCTGACACAATACTTTTGGCGGCATGACCTTGAAGAAGTCATCTGAACTTTTCAGTGCCCTAGGCATTGTTGGTAGAGGGAATTTTCTTCCTGGAAATTCATTCCATCCATGAAATCATAGGTCCAGTCTCACTCCGCCCCTACCTCCCTCCAATTCCCCCACCCACACACAAAAGGAGGGGCAGAGAGACCTCCTCCAACTGAAATGGGAAATTTAGGAATTCCCCATTTTCAGGCAAGAGACTGGGCTTTAAATCGAATTTACTTCTGGATGCCCAAATCCTCGTTAAGTATCTCTCATGGCTTCAGCACTGGCCACCTCAGGCCCCCAGAGGCTAGAGGGTGGAAGAAGTCAGAGGGCCCAGGGTATCGATGGGAAAAAATTAATCCAATGGAACAACATCACACAAAGTCTCCCAAAATATTTCCCTGCAAACACTCCTCTCCCCCACCCCTTTTGCCTCTTCCTTCCACAAAATGTGAGCACGACACGAAGAAGCGGAATATATTTCACGGTTTTCTGTACATAATGGTTTCAACATTTGTTTGTTTGAAAGCTGGGCCTCCAACACAAACAGTGTTTCTATGCCTGTAAAGAAAATCTGCCTGAAACAGACTAAGAAGTCTGGAAAAAATGAATCTCTTTTCCTACAATTTGCCAAATCGAGCAAGGCTAATCACCCTGGATTTCAATCATAGTATTAATTCCACCTCGGGTGGCTTAAATTGTCAATTAACATAATAAAAATCATCCTGGAAAGAACTTCAACCTTAGCTTCCCCTGACAGCCTTATCTAAGTGCAAGTGAAACTGATTATTTTGGAAAATTGCTATTAAAAATACACGCTCACTTTGTAAAGATTACCAGGATCATTATCCTGCAACATTCCATAAACTTTTCAAACACCCCATTTTACTGCCTTCTCCTCAACATTCTTGGCTCAGGCCTTCCAGTGATAACTCCTGACATAAGCACTAGTCATTTATGGAGCTGTTAGCCCTCTTTGGTTTACAGAGGGTCAGAATCTGTCTCATTGGTTTAGGGATAAATATCATAACTTTTGAGTGTGTGCTGTGTATTCAGTCATTTTCAGTCATGTCGGATTCTCATTTGGGGTTTTGTTGGCAAAGATACTGGAGCGGTTTGCCATTTCCTTCTCCAGCTCATTTGACAGATGAGGAAACAAGCAATCAGAGTGAAGTGACTTGCCCCGGGTCAAACAGCTAGTAAGAGTCTGAGGCCAGATTTGAACTCACAAAGGCGAGTCTTGTTGATTACAGGTCTGGTACTCTATCCACTATACCGCTTACCTGCCCCAACCTTTGAATACACTTTTGAGTACCAATAATTAACCAATGCTTGCATATGGTCTAAAAAGTGTGATTCTTAATATCATTTGTGACCACTAACCACTTGTCTGTGTCCCTCAAGGCCCTATCTTGGACCCTCTTTTCCCTCTATACTATTTCACTTGGTGATCTCATCAGCTCCCATTGATTCAATTACCATCTCTATGCAGATGATATTTCTCCTCATCACCTCCCTTCTTCCTAAATTCCCTATGACTATGGAAGGGACCACTATCCTGTCAGTCATCCAGGCTCATAATCTAGATGTCTTCCTTTACTCTTCACTCTCTCTCACCCTCCATATCCAATCAGTTGCTAGGTCCTGTCATTTCTATGTTTGTACCATATCTCATGTATTCCCCGATGACCTCTCACACTGCCATCTCCTACCACTTTGACAGGCTGTCATCACTACACATTTGGACTAATGCAATAGTTTTCTGCTTGGTGTCCCTCTCTCAAGTCTCTCCCCAATCTAGTCCATCCTCCACTCATCTGGTAAAGCGATCTTCCTAAAATACAAGTCTGACCATGTCATCTTCCATTCAAGAACTCCACTGGTTCCCTATTACCTGTAGGGTCAAATATAAAATCCTCTATTTGGCTTTTGAAGCCCTTCATAACCTGGCCCTCCTCTGCCTTTCCAGGCTTACAGCTTACTCCCCCTTTCATGTACTCTACAATCCAGCTTCACTGGCTTCCTTATTTTTCCTTGACCAAAACACTCTATTCTCCCAGCTCCATTCACTGGCTGGCTGTCCCCCATGCCTGGAATTCTCTCCCTTCTCATCTGAGCCTCCCAGCTTCCCTAGACTCTGTCAAGTTTCAGCTAAAATCCCACCTTCTGCACAAAGCTTTTCCTGGCCCCCCTTGTTATGAAGGCTTTCCTCTGTTGATTACCTCCAATTTGCCCCGATATATCTCGTTTGTACATAGTTGTTTGCATGCTATCTCCCTCATTAAATGGTGAGCTCCTAGCAGAGGCTAGTTTTTTGCTTTTTTCTTTTCCCTTTCTTTGCATCTCTAGTGCTTAACACCAGGTGTGCCACATAGTAGGCCCTTAGTAACAGCTGTTAACTTGACACTCCCTTTTCTGTACGTGGACTTGGAGAGACTGTTAGTCTGCACTGATGATGGGATTCCCCACACACAACAAATCAAGAATCCATTAAAGTATAGAACTTGACTTTGGCCCTTCTTTTATTAGAACAGTATGGCTTCCTAACATCAGCAAACTACAAAGATTTCAGCCTCTAGTTCATTTGAATTATATCTAGGTCCCAGCCAGTCAGAAACAAAGACCCTCATTAAAATGTCAATAAATATGTGTTCCTGATGATTATTCATATTACAGCCCAAAGTGTATATACTCTGGCTCCATCTAATAAGTAATAGACTGAGTCAGGATAAAATGACCTTATTTCCTCCCCTTTCTCTGCAATTTTATACATCCTTCTTTTTATATCATGTTTCCTTTTTGGTCAATTGAAGACCAGAGAAGACACAAAGTCTATAAAAAGAAATGAGACTATGCCTCACGATGTACTAATTAATTACACAGCTAAATTCAAACAGTGCCTATTCACACTGAGGAAGTAGTGTGACATAGTGGATAGACAAGACCTGGGTTAAAATTTTTCCTCTGATTCTTATTAGCTGTGTGACCAAGAGAAAAATCACTCGACCACAATGAGTCTCAGTTTCCTTACCTGTAAAACAGGGATAACAATAGCGGCAGTACCTAACTCATAGGGTTGTAATAAGATAGTGTATGTAAAGTACTTTGTAAACTTTTAAAAAGTAAAAAAATATACACATATACATATGCATATATATCTATATAAATATCATTAATTTATGTATAGCCTAGTAGAATTACCTTTCTTTTCTTTCAAGAACATGTCAAAACATTCTGACATCTGAAAGAGGAAAAAAATAATTGTTTCCTTCTTCAGGAACATCTTTCTATCTTTTGCTATCATGCCTCTACCATTGCAGTTGAAATCTATTTTAATAAGGAACCACTAGATGTTCCACTTTGTCTTCATTCACTTTATTGAACGCTGCGTCCTAGCTTCTGGATGAAGATGATTTTATATCGGACAGACTTACCTGTGGAGAAGATGAACACTGTATTATTCCACAGCCCATACTTGTTTAGGGCTCTGGTGACATTTCCCACAGCTTCATCCATAAGGGTCACCATTCCTGCATAAAGACGCCTCTTCTTGTCTTGGATAAAGTCGTATAGCTGCAGATATTCCTCAGGGACCTGAAGGGGCTCGTGGACAGACTGCAGGGCAAGGTAGAGAAACAGAGGCTGGAAAAAAATTATACCAATCAGTTAAGAGAGCAACCAAGTGGGAAATGTCACAGAGTAAGCAGACCTGCATTTATCAACTAATTAGAGTAACAATTGCCATCTCTCCACCTTCTCCTCTCCCCAACCCCAACCCTAACTCCCAATCAGACTGTTTTCTCATATTGCTGTAAGCATCAGAATTATGTATCTACTTTGGAAGCAGGAGTTTGGCTTTCTCTACTACCGTATCATATGAGAAAATGAATAAATGAATTTGAATATTTTGCATCAAATGTTCTACCAATTTGATTCCTGAGAGCTGAGAAATAAATTAATAAATTGACTCTTTCTTTCCATTTCACACTAATCTTAGTAGTGTTCTAAATCAGCTATGCATTCTTTATCTTCCTTTCTCCTCACCTTCTAATGTAGCTCTTACCTCTCACCACATTCATTGTGCTCCAATAGAACCTTTTGCCTCTTGGGCTAATAAAAGTCTTTTAGGCAAAGACTTCAAAATCTGAAAGACTTCAAAGTATGAACCTCATTCTTCCACTGAAGAAAATCAGGCACTTAAGCTACATAGAAAATTAGTGTCAGAAACTTATAAGGTGACTTGGTAGTCTAGTTCACTGGATTATTGTTGTTGAGTCATTTTTTCAGTGGTGTTTGACTCTAAGTGAACCCATTTGGGGTTTTCTTGGCAAAGATATTGGTGTAGTTTGCCATTTTCTTCTCCAGTTCATTTGACAGATGAGGAAACTGAGGCAAACAGAGTTAGGTGACATACCCAGAACCACGCAGCTAGTAAGTGTCTAAAGCCAGATTTGAACTCAGGAAGATGAGTCTTCCTGACTCCAGGCCTGGTATTCTATCCACTGAGCCCCTTAGCTGCCCACTGGATTATTATCCCTACCCTAAATTTCTCCCTCTGCATTTATATAAATTTATATAAATTATTCATGTCTAAACAAATAAAGCTCCCCCCAATACTAGCTGTATTAGAATCAGTCTCTACCAGGGTACCCCACTTCCTAATGTGGGTTTAGGTAAAGGAAACAAAGCCAATACTTGGGAGAAGAGGAGGGGAAGACAAGGCTCAAGCTGTGCTTCCTTTGACATGGCTTTGGTGGCCTCTGGCTGTATTTACGTGGATTCCTGGTTTACACAGGGGGATATGAAGTCCAACCCACATGGCGCTGGGGTCCCTATAATCTGGTGGCTGTCTGTAGACCCCATGAATCATCACACCCTGGCCTTCTGAACAGATACTTCTCAATATGGAGACGAAGACAGTACAGCTGATGGACATGCCACTGCATCCCTGTTGCTTTTACTTGCTATGTTAAGGGTAAGTAAAATTCCTTTTGTTAGTTATTCAATGACTTATTTTTTGTCCCAACATTGAATCAGAACTAACAGATGTCATTGTCAGGCTTCTCCCTAACACTAGCTGACACACATATAAACTCCTCCCTGCCATCCTTTCTTCCTCTCTCTCCATTGATCCCTCTCTCATTTCATCTAGGGAATAGAGAGAGGAAATCCTTCCACCTCAGCAATTTCTAGTCTTAGAGAGTTGTTTGATGCATTGAAAGATTAATCAATTTCTCCAGAATAACACAGTTTATAGGCAAGATATCTCCTGTCCTACCTTTTACAGGAAGGCTTTCTCAATCCCTCTTAATTCTAGCATCTTCCCTGTTATTTCCTGTTTATTCTAAATATAGCTTGTTGGTACACATTTATTTGTTTGACTCTCCCATGAGATTTCGAGCTCCCTGAGGGCAGGAATTATCTTTTGTCTTTTTCTTTCTTTCTTTGTATCCCTAGCGCTTAGCACAGTATCTGGCACATAGTAGGTGCTTAATAAATGCTTACTGACCAACTGACTAGTTGACTGACCATGAAGGAGTTTAAGGGAGACAGGAGACACAGGACTACTTCCTTGAGGGTCTACAGTCTGGGGAATTTCACCAACATAACTTATGTTCTGACATGCCATGTGTTTAAAGGGCCCAAGTAGCCTCATTCCCAGAGCCCTGGAGCCCTTTCTTTATTGTGATTACTTCTGTCTACGTTCTTCCAGATCCAGGTGGCTTCTCAGAGCTCCCTTTTCTCTAGTTCCCTGTATCTTCTCCCTAGCACATCAGGATCTAGGTCCCTCTTCAAGTCTGTCTCCTGGACTCAGTGACTATTAAAGGTTGTCATCCTTTTTCCTATCATGTTGCTTCCTTTCTGATTCACAAAGGGACTAATTTATCCCTCATAAAGAGATCACCCAGTGTGGCCTCATTTTTGCAGTTAGTTTAATATTTTTCTGTGCTCAGATCTAAGAAAGACCAACTCCCTTATATGTAAGATGGAAATAATAAAAGTGGTTACATTATATCTCTCACAGAATTGTTGTGAAGAAGGTGCTTTGTAAATCTTAAATAATGAATAATATTTATATAGCCCATTAAAGTTTGCAAAACATTTTATAGGCATGATCTCATCTAAGTCTCTCAATAAACAAGGAAGATAGTTATTATAGATATTATCATCCCCATTTCATAGAAAAATAAACAAGTTCAGAGAAGTTACATGACTTGTCTCAGGCCATATAGCTAATGAATGGACTACACAATGTAATAGGAAAGTCCCCAGATTTGAAGTCAGAGGACTTGGGTTCATTTTTTTTTTAAACACTCAGTCTCCCTCTCTCTCCCAGGCTGGAAGTGTAGCTGCCATTCACAGGCCTGATTCCACAGTTGATGGGCATAGAAGCTTTGACCCGCTCTAATTCTGACATGAACCAGTTTATATCTCCTTACATAGCTGTTTCCCCCCTCTCTGATCTGGGGGAACACCATATTGGTTCCAGACACTGTAGACACAGGGTTGCATTGCAGTAATCCAGGCATAGGTGATGAAGGCCTGTACCAGAGTGGTGCGGAGTGTCAGAGGAGAGAAGGAGACATATTTGAAAGATGGTGCAAACGTGAAATTGACAGGCCTTGGAAACAACTTGGATATAGGGCAAGAAGTCCAGGTGACTCCTAAGTTGTGAGCCTGAGGGACTGAGAGGATGGTACTCTATAGTAATAGGCAAAGTGCAAGGAGTGGGGTTAGGGGAAAAGATAAGGAGTTCTGCTTTGGAGATGTTGAGTTTAAGATGTCTAGAGGGCATTCAGTTCAAGATGACTGACAGTTGAAGATGTGAGATCAACAGGGTATACAACTTTGGGCAAGTCTTGGAGCACACTGTCCTCATCCATAAAATGAGAAAATTGGCCCAGATGGCCTCTACTGTCCCTTCCAGCTCCAGCTCTTTATTCATATGTCATATATTTCTTTTTTTTTCATATATTTCTATTACCACATTATCCACACATCTAATGAAAAATTACAACAATGTGTTTTCTGAGGATCTTGGAACAAAATAAAAACAGTTACAAGACTTATTTGGGCATTGTCTATAATATAAAGCCAATATTTTAAATAAATTATATGTCAGAAAAGTTAACTTACATACAGTATAGCCTCATTCATTTTTATTTTGGTAAACTCAGAATCTATGAAAATCTGATCTCTAGGTTAGACTGAGGTATTTCTCTCATGAATGTAAATTTACTTTTGTACCATCTTTGAAAAAAAAAAGGCTTCACATAACAAATTCATAACGTTAAAAATATTATAGGAGAAATTCTAAGCCTATTTAAGAGAATAAATTATTTTCAACTATTTGCATTACTTTTCTAATCATACTTTTACATAAAGACATAGATGTTCATGTGTGTGTATGTATCTATACAAGTATAAACAGACATGCATGCATACATATACATGAAAGTAATAAAACTAGGTTTCTTCTTAAACATTCTATAGTCCATAATGTTCATATGTTTATACTGGCCTTCTCCTAAAGTTGTTCTGAATGAGCGAAGCTTGCACCTTACTGCATGTGTATCCTTGGGCAGCCAATCAATCAACTGACAAATATTTATTAAGTGCCTCCTGCATTCAAAACACTGTGCTAGGTGCTGGAAATAAAGTGCAAGGAAAGAAACAATTCCTGGGACAGCTAGGTGGCTCAGTGGATAGAGCACTGGCCATGAAGTCAAGCGGACCTGAGTTCAAATCAGGCCTCAGACACAAAACACTTACTAGCTGTGTGACTCTGGGCAAGTCACTTAACCCCATTGCTTGGCCAAACAAACAAACAAAAAAAATACCAATTCCTTCTCACAAGGAACTTACCTTATAATGGGGGAAACAAATACATGTAAAAATAATGCAGCATAAATATAAGGTAAAGAAATACAAATCTATACAAAGTAGTTAAATACAAGGTAGTTTTGGAGAGAGGGAACTAAGAGTTGGGAGAATGAGAAAAGGTTTGTTATAGAAGATGGCACCTGAGTTCAATGACTTTGTGCCTCACTTAAATCCAGTTCACACATAAGCCAAAACATCACCCTGTGATGTCATTGGTCTTCTTTGAAAATGAAGGATAGAAAACAACTACAACAAAGGAAGAGAGTGACTCTATGAGATAGAAGAAAGGAGGGAGTATCTTCCAGGCATATGGGAGGCCAAAGCAAAAACACAAAGACAAGAGATGGAGCACTTTGTGTGAAGAACAGAGGAGAGTAATAACCTGTGAAACTGGAAAGACAGTTTAGGGCCAGATTGTAGGGCTTAAAAAGCTAAACAGAAGAATTCATATTTTACCTTTTAGGTGAAAAGAAGACACTGGAGTTGGTTGAGTATAACATGGTCAGTATAACATGAGAATAACATGGTCAGATCTGTGTTTAAGGAAAATTATCTTGACAGCAACGTGTAAGATAGTCTGAAGTGCAGAGCAATTTGAGGCAAATCACTTGAGACAAATCAACTGACCTCTCTTTGCCTTTGCTTCTGAAAGTCTAAAATGAAGGAGGTTGAATCAGATGACCTCTAAAGTCCCTTCCAGCTCTAAATCTGTGATTCTATGATCCATAATGATAATAGTAATAATAATAGCTAGTATTTACATAGCTCCTACTGTGTGCCAGGTATTCTGCCAAGCACTTAACAATTTATTATCTCATTCAATCCTCACAACAACCCTGGGACATAGGTGTTATTACTATACTTTTTTTTTTTTACAGTCAAGGCAGACAGGGGTTAAGTGACTTACATGAGGTCATATAGCTAATAAGTGTGTGAGGCAAGATTTGAACTCAGATCTTCCAGACTTCAGGCCCAGCACTCTATCCACTGTACCACCTAGCTTGGTATCTCGTTATTTGTAAAGAAACAATGAGCCCTTTCTTACAAGATAGCATCAAAGGTTAAAAAAGAAAATTATCTTCCTCTAGACAAAATAAAGCACTGTTGAAGGGTGACCCAAAAGAAGATGATCCAACTGTCCTGTACCTTTTAGTGACTCAATGCACTTTAATTTAATAGGCAGCTCAACTTTACATACCCTCAGGAGAGTGTCTCTAGAAGGAGCAAGCTTGATCGCTATGCCATCAAGTTCCCTGTGACCAATCTGTCACTTATGAAGAAGACTAAGGACAACAGTACCATGGTATGTATCATGGATGTCAAGGCCAAGAAACATCAGATCAAGCAGGTCTTAAAGAAGATGTATGACATCATATGACCATGGCAAAGACACTCATCTAGACCAACGGAGAGAAGAAGGCCTATGTCTGACCTGCTCCAGATTACAATACTTTTGCTGTTGCCATTCAAAGTAGAATCTTCTAATCCACGTCTTGTTACCTTGTAACATATGCAATAAACAATTTTCTAGGAAGGAAGGAAGCAAAGAAGGGAGGAAAGGAGGAAAAGAGGAAGGGGGGAAGAAAGGAAGGGAAGATGGGAGGTAAGGAGAGAGGAAAGGAGACAGGGAAAAAGGGAAAGAGTGGGGGAGGAAGGGAGGCAGGAAGAAAGGGAGAGAAGAAGTGAGGGTAGAAAGGAAAGAAAGAAAGAAAGAGAAAAATGAAAAGGAAGGAAGGAAAGAAAGGAAGAAAGAAAGAAAAAGAAGAAAGAATGTACCTTTTGAGCCGGATGGCTGGCAATAAGGTCTATAGCTCTTTGCGCAAATATATTTGTTGAATATATATTTTTGTATCCTTCTGCAACGTCTTCTCCATCTCTAAAATCAAGAGCACATCGGGTGACATTCAGGGCATCAATGTGCACACAGCGTTCATGGGAGTAGTAATCTTCACTACCTAGGAGATACCCTGCAATGAGAATGGAAGATGAAAGCCGTCAGCACAGCATAAGACTTATTATATAAATGAATGTTTCAGCATTTAATCGCCTAACGCGATTGATTACCCATGACAAGGCTAATCAGATGACAAGGCTGATCAGAGCAAGATTCTTTAACATCTCTATATTTGATACTATAAAGCATAAAAATTTCATTTGTGGTGCCAGTCTAACCTATGACCTCAGCAAGATCTGGAAAACAGCAGCTTCGCTGTTTTATAAGGCAAGCGGGTGATATCAGCAAAATACGTAAAAACAGCTCAGAGATCAAATGAAGTAAAGAGAATGATGTCTTTGACTTCTGAAGTTAGAAAGAAGCTCAGGAAACAGCTGATGCTGGCATGATCTGGACATCTGGCTTTCTTTGGAGGGGGCACGTGAAATGGTTTTGTTCCTGATATCCTCAGACTGTGTGTGGTACCGAGTTATCCCTAATCAGATGCTGACCCCAGCTGGTGAAAGACACAAATCTTTCCTAATAAAGCCCCCTGACCATTACATGGAATACTCATAAAACCAACTCAAAAGCTGTATTTAAATTAGACTTTTCATATATTTAAATTCATCCAGGGAGTCAGATTTCAACTGCCTGCCTGCCTGTCCCATGTACATGGCTAAGAAATGTGAAGAGAAATGGGTACCCTCTTCAATAGTTCTGTAAATGAGCGTTTACTATCTCCTCTTAAAACAGTAATATGGACAACCTTGTTCTTTATTACAGGCGCCATCTACAGGCAGATCATGGCAAACCTCCCTGAAGATAAGGGTAAGGGAAAGAGCCTTCTCCCCAGTAAGAACCTCCCACATTATCATAAAAACAATGGGATACTAAGCAAGTCTCTCTACATCTCTGCACCTTAGCTCTCTTGTTTGTAAAACAAAGGGGATGGATTAGATGTCCTCTTAGGGGATTTCCAGCTCAACAACTCTGTTCCTATTATTCTTTTCAAACAGCTCCCCATCCTCCATGTTTCATCAAATCAGAGGCCCTCATGTTAACAAATGCTTTGTTCTCTGGCTTACATGGTTTTTTTGTTGAGCAATATCAGAGAGGCATAATGAGGCAAAGTAAAAAAATTTTAAAAGCTAAAATAAAGGAAAAAAAAAGGAACCGTGCAAAGTTCTCAAAATACTGTGGTTAAAAAAATACACACACACACACACACACCCTATAAAATCATTCCTTCATATGTCAAAGCACTAGAAACCTGAAGCATTTGCTTTAAACTACTTCATTTGCATCGAAGGAAGCAAAGTTCTTATAAAAATCATATTGTATTCGTTGGGGGTGGATCAGGTGTTAGGAGACTTGGGGGGGGGAATGGGGGATAGGGAGGAGTACTCTATTTCTGTGCCGTACCAATGATTTATTATGTGACCTTGTGGAACTCACTTCAGCTTGTCCACCTGTAAACTGCAGACAATGGGTTTATCATCTGGGGGAATCTATCCAGATGAGAAGTCTGGTACAAAGATGTTATATATGTGCCAAATATTAATATTGAAAAGATCTAATAAATAAGAGGACACCAGAGAAATGACAGCTATTTGTTCACATATTTCTTTGTGCTGCTCCATTAATTTACAAATAGCTTAACCGCCAAACTGATTTCAAGTAATAAAATAATAATTATTATTATGAGCTTACAGAGTTTTTTATCTTTACAGTGATTTACAAACATGAATTTATATTCTGAAAGCCATCAGCCCCTAAAAATATGTTGTTACCTGTGCCTTTTTTGGAAACATAAAAAATGTTTTTAAACAATTCAATCCCTGACTTTAAAAAAAAAAACATAACAGTCAACACATAATAATAATGCTAGCCATATGGCAGGAATATTTAGAGTATTATGGAAACATTGCAGAGGAGGAAATGTAAACCTGATTTGTTCTCCCTAACAATAAGACACTGAAGAAAAGATTTTTAAAAATTTAAACAGATTTTAATACAAATTTACTATTACAGGACTATTAGGCCATTTCTATTTAGGTCATTTCATACAATTATGGATTCAGCATTAGAAGGGACTCTAAAAGTGGTCTACACCAGTTCTTAACCTTTTTTTTGTGTTGTGGACCCCTGCGGCAGGCCAGTGAAGCCTATGGACTCCTGGGAATGTTTTAAAAGCATAAAAGAAAATGCATAAGATTACAAAGGAAATCAATTATACTGATATGAAATTAACAAAGGAGATAATTTTTTTTTAATTTAATGGATCCTAGGTTAAGGACTCCTGATCTAGACCAACCCCTTCATTTCTCAGATGAGGAAACTGATGCCCAAAGGGGAAGAAACCCACTTGCCCAAGATTACTGAGGCAGTAAGTAGCAAAGCCAGGATTCAAACCCAGGTCTTCTGTCTCCAAATCCAGGGTTCTTCCCACTTGTTTAGACTACCTTCCAAAAAGGATTATCTTTGTAAACATCCCTGCCATTCATAGGAAACTCAAGGAAACTTTTGAGTATTTCTCCCTCCACCTTACCCAGGGAAAGAAATTCTATTCACTTTGAAAGCAAAAGATTAACCAGATGGGGAATATACCAGGGCAAAAAGATTTAAGATCACTAACTCACACGATGACCAGCCATGATTTCAGAAGACCCAGGATGAAACCTGACACCCACTTCCTAACAGAGAGATGTGGGATTCAGGGTATAGAACGAGACATACATTTTTGGACATGGCCAATGCAGGAATTTGTTTATGGAGATAGCATAATAAAGACTGATTCACTCGGCACTGACATTTCCAGTTATTTCATCTGATTACAGTTGAGTGTGTTTTATTACAGGGCTACAGTTGGACCAAACTATAAAGAGCCACGTGGATTTCCATTACCAAAGAATGTATCGAATCCTCTGCGTGTTGGAAGACACTCTTTTCGGAACATGCCCAGGTGCCACTTTCCAACCATATGGGTGACATATCCAGCCTCCTGGAGAAGTTCGGGCAGCAGCTTTTCATCAAGGGGTATGCAGCTAGGTTGACAGGGCCAGATTATTTGATGCTGTAAACCTGTATGAATCTTAAAAGAACATACATAAGATCGGGGATTAATGAAGTTGTAACCCAGTATATGAGAATGCAGAGTGGCTGCCCAGAACCATGAATACAACACTAGACTTGGACTGCTATTCTTGTCCCTAGAGTGACTTAAGCAATACACTCCTAAAATGGAGCTCATTGGCCTGAGCAGACAAGAGAATGCATGTGGTTCAGAGAAAGAACTATGGAGTCTGAATGCAGGTCCTATTTTCTCTCTCTCTTTTTTGTTTTTTCTTTCTCATGGTTTCTCCCTTTTGTTCTGATTCTTCTTTCACCAACATGACTAATGTGGAAATATGTTTAATATGATTGTACATGTATAGCCTATATCAGAATGCATGCTGTCTTGGAGAGAGGGGAGGTGAGGAATGGGGAAAAAAATGGGGTCTTCTTGCAGACCTCCAATGGGGAGGAATCCAGAGCCTTCTGAGCCAGCCCCTTCTACTTACGGGCAACTTAATTATGAGGATGCACTTAATGAAATCAAGATTAAACCACTAAACCTGCTCCTTTGCCACTTCCACTCAGTGTCCCTGATACTATCTACTAAGGTCAAACAGAGTTAGTCTCAGTCCTGTTCCATTGACTGCTCATCAAACACCTAAAGACAGCTATTATGTTCTTCCCTGAGTCTTCTCCACTTCTGGCTAAATACCTTCAGTTCCTTCAACCAATCCCCATACAGGATGGTCTCAAAATCCACAATATAAGGTTTCAGTTTCTACTTCTGAACTGCAAGAATAACCTGAGATGTGAATCTTGGCAACAATGTGTGGGAAGCACTTGGAATACTTTTTTAACTAAAAGTTATAGTTCTTGCTATCATTTCTAGTCTTTGAATCATAGTAATATTATAATAGTATTAACAGTAATATTCAGGAAGGGTTTTGGAGCATATTGATGCCAGTGCTTCACATTCTACATTCCATTTGAAGTCAATTCAACTGCCAGTCTCAAGAATCACTTCTTGCTATACCCTTTGACCCAGCAATACCAATACTAGGTCTATTTCTGAAGGTGATTAGGGAAAAAGGAAAAGAACCTATACGTTCTAAAATATTTATAGCAGCTCTCTTTATGGTGGCAAAGAACTAGAAATTGAAAGGGTATACATCAATTGGAGAATGGCTGAACAAGTTGTGGTGTATGATTGTGATGGAATACTACTGTGCTATAAGAAATGATGAGCTCGATGATCTTAAAAAACCATGGACAGGCTTGCACAAAATAATGAAGTGCGAAACGAGCAGGACCAATACAATATTGTACACAGTAACAGCAATATTGTTTTAAGAGCAACTTTGAGTGACTAGGTCATTTTGACTGTTATAAATATCCAAATTAGCTACAAAGGATTTATGAAAGAAGACATCATCTGCATCCAGAGAAAGAACTGATAAATGGAAATATGTATAGAATTATTTTACAAACACACACACACACACACACACACACACACACATACATATACACACATATTTGTGCCTAATGGTAGCCATCTCTAGGACGGGGGAAGGGAAGAAAAAAAGGAAAAAAAAAAGAAAAATGTACACAGTAATTTTATTATATATTTAAAAGGAATAACAAGTTGTACATAATAGATCTGCAGTTTCATGTGCAATCATCTTTTTTTTATCCTATTACATTATGGAAATGCTTGTTTTATTCTATAAATTAAAAATAAATTTAAAAAAATTAATCACTTCCTGGTCCCCTGGGCCTAAACAAATTTGTCCTTCTGCTGAACCAGCACTTAATATTTCATTGAACATTTCATTTATTTGTATTTCATTCAATATGCCTTATTTGTATATATCCATGTCTTATTTTTCCTGTTAAACAAAGGCAAGGGACATATATTCTTCATGTTCATAGTCCCCTAGGAACTAATATTTATGTAGTAGGGTCATGGAATGGGAAGGAGGAGCAGGCAGGGTAGGAAGACTGGTTCAGCTTTCCCCATCCAGTCTCCCTTTCTCTACATATTGAAGCCAAGGAAAACTAGGTATGATTTCTGATGTGGGAAGAAAATCAGAAATGGCTGTGAGGCTGGAGGAACCAAACGAAGAAGGAGCCACCCAGTTATCAATATGGGATTCTGGGCCCAAGGTCAAACTGGAATGAAAGCTGGGGTGAGGGGATAGGACTCCTTAAGGCTGGACTTATCCCTTCCCCAGTGAAGAAAATATCACCTAATTGTGAGAGAGGCCAAGTGGAGAGTTTGTGTGGGCTGCATGTAAGGACTGGAAGAATCCCCAAACTCCAACACTGACAGAGATACAGTGTGGTAGGGGGAAAAACAGAGTTCTACAAAGCCATAAATAGGAATTCTGGCATCTTGGATAAATTCAGTAAAGTAGGAAGGGGAGAAAAGGAAGAGGAAAGGCTAAGGTATGCCGACTTCAATGACTGGATGATCCAAATAGATTAGAGAAAGAGATCCTGAGATCTGAAGATGCTGAGCAAAGAGGAGGCCAGGGCCTATGAAAGGGGCAAGGGCAAGGGGAGAGAAGACTCTAAACCATGTATTGAACAAATTAGGAGATGAGGGAGAGTAATCTGGAGATCTACGGATGGTCGCAACACGGACCTAGACAAGATGGAGTAAACTTTATCATCATTCATAAACATTCTTTGGTCAATTCTACACTCCCCCTCTTTCCTCACATGAACCCTTCCCTTCTCCCTTCAATCTTGTACTACCCCCTTCTCTCTTACTAATACAGAAACCAAATAAACTCATTTTTCACCATTCTTAATGGTACCACATACAGCTTTGAATTAATTGTAGCTGATGGTGTAGGAATGAGGATAGATGCCGAAAGAAGACCATTAAATATCTTTTCCAGAAGAGCTTTAAAGTTGAAAGATATCTTTCTTAAGGTGGGCAATTTAAAGTAAGCCCTATTTTGAGGCAAAAGGATAGACTCAAGAAATTCTAAAGGTCCTATATGGGATGGGATTCTGGATTTTTAACCTTCTAAGCACCACTGGGATTGGTACATGGCAAGTGACTGGTACCTGAAGAATTCGTAGTTTTGTAGGCCCTCACAGGGCCTAGCAAAGCCTCCAAGAGCCCAGAGTTTAAAAATATAGACAAGAACCTAAGGTCACCCAAACAATACAGTGAAGCATTGGAGTCAGCTCTGTCCTGGCTCTTCTTTTTTCTCTCTGCCTCATCAGCTCTCCTGGGTTTAATTATTATCTTTATATAGGTGATTTCTCTCCTGCTTCACCAACTGCCTTTTAGACATTTCAAAATGGAAATAATAAGATGAAACTCAGCCATGTCTCAATTTTCTTAACTACAAAATGGGCATAACCATAGTACCTACCTTCCAACGTTGCTGTAAGAACCAAAAGAGATGAATATTTATAAAGTACTTAGCACAGTGCCTGACACATAGTAGGTGCTATATAAATGCAGTCAGTTATCAATAATACGTCCAAAACAACACTCATTTTCATTTCCCTCAAACACACCCTCTTTTAAACTTTCCTATTTCTATTGAGGCACCACAACCTTCTTCACAACCTTGGTACATTCTCAACTTTTCAAGTTCCTTCACCCCAGATAGCCAAGAAGTTTTCAAATGTTGCTAATTCTCCTTCCAAGTCTTCTCTTGAAACCATGCCCTTCTCTATTCACATGGCCACCACCATAGTTGAGGCCTTCATTAACTCTTTCCTAGACTACTGCAATAGCCTCCTACTTAGTGTGGGGCCTAAAGGCTCTCCCCTCTCCAATTTATCTGTCACTGAACTGCCAAAGGAATTTTCTTAAGGCCCAGGTCTGATCATATCACTCCCATCTTCAAAAAGCTCCAGTGCCTCACTATTGTCCCTGGGATCCCTTCACAATCAGGCCCAACTGGCTCTCCGGCCTTCACTTTCTTACCTCACACACATCCAAACTAGTGGATGTGTGCCCTGCCTCCCATCTCTGGGCCTTTGCCCTGGCTGTCCCCTATGTATGGGATACATTTCCTCCTCACCTCCACCTTTCAGGATCCCTTGATTCTTGAAAACAACTCATGTCATCTTCCACATGAAACCTTTCCTGGTCTGCCCAGCTGGTAACCACAACAATAATTATCATTTACTTACTATTTTTATTCTATAATTGTAGTAGCAGCTAGGTGGCACAGGCGATAGAGCAGCTTTTCCTTATCTGGCCAGGTAGTAACAACAACTATTATTTTTATGATTATTATTTTATTAATTTATTATTGTTGAATTAATAATTGACTTCATATTATATAATATATAACATTATATTATAATACTATAACATATACAATATATGATATAATATATATAATTACAGCAACAAATAAGTGGCCCAGAAGATAGAGCATTGGACCTGGGGTCAGAAAGACCTGAGTGCAAATATGACCTCAGACCTTAGTAAGATATAAGGCCCTGGGCAAGTAATAATAATAATAATGTAGCTAGCGTTTACATAATGCTTTAAGGTTTACAAAGCATTTTACATATACTTTATATGTTATTTCATTTGATCTTTACAACCCTGTGAGGCAGATGCCACTATCCCCATTTTACAGATGTGGAAACTAAAGCTCAGAGTGGTTAAGTAATTTGCCCAAGGTCACACAGCAAGTAAGTATCTGAGACAGGATTTGAACTTGGGTCTTCTTGACACCAAGTATAGCACTCTATCCACTGAAGCACCTAGCTACCTGTGATAGCGTCTTATTCCTTGCTACCCCAAAAAACATATACATATATACAATATATACAGATAAAACATATATACAGCATTTATAGATATAAAGATATTAAATATATGTACATCCATATATGTATATGTGTGTATACATATACATATATACACACACATATATATATATACACCTATGTGTGTGTGTGTGTGTGTGTGTGTGTGTCTCCACTGTCAGAATCTAAGCTTATTGAGGACCAAGCCTAATCCATTTTTGTCTAGGTATCACTAGTACCCAACCACACAAGTGCCCAGCCCAGTGATGGACTGTCCATCTGTTGTCTGAGGGCTAGCCTAAAGAAGTCCAGAAGGACTCATCACGAGGTAGAAAGCAGGGTGATGAAATTTCCGGCTTCATTAATTCTCATAGTGAAATAGAGGGTGTGATCAGAGTCAGCGGAGGCAGTATCCTCATCAATGAAATCAGAGATCCTTGGAGTAATGAAGTAAATATCCCTTCTAATAAGCCTGCCATCATTTCCTATTATTCTTTGACACAGATGTAATTTTCT
Organism: Vombatus ursinus; assembly: GCF_900497805.2. Classification (NCBI taxonomy): domain Eukaryota; kingdom Metazoa; phylum Chordata; class Mammalia; order Diprotodontia; family Vombatidae; genus Vombatus; species Vombatus ursinus. Next base: position 4,376,594 of record NW_020954550.1, read on the forward strand.
GTTTCCACGTCCCAGTGCTCTAGTGATGAACACAATTTTGAGCATGTTGAAATAATGAAAAAAAGAAACACAGAGTTACATCAAAGGAGACTCTGATCAACCCGAAACCTGAAGGAGAACACGCCCCCTCTTAATGAGAGCCTTTTCCAACCATTTGCACAAGAGACACAGCAAATAGTCACGAGTTCTATTCTGTCACAATAGGTGGCTAGTCACTAGTTACTCCTCTTGTCAACTTCGATTTCTTTCCTGGCAACAGTGAGATGAGAGTCTTTATTTTAGGTACTTTACAAACATTGTAAGAAATACGTATCTGCATAATATTTGATCATCCATCCATTTTCATTCATCAAACAAATATTTATTGAGCGTCTACTTTGTAGAAGGCCCAGTACCTGTTTATATTTCAACAGGAGAGTGGATAATGATAATAATAATTTGCATCATGTTTTAAAGTGTGCAGAGCATTTTACATATATTACCTCATTTGATCCTCTAAACAACTCTGTGAGGTAGATGTCATTATAACCTCTATTTTGCAGATGAGGAAACTGAGACTCAGAGATTAAATGACTTTCCTAGGGTCATATAGCTAATGTCTGAGGCAAGGCTTTAATTCAGGTCTTCCTGACTCTAAATTCAGTAGAATACCCACTAGACCATCTAGCTGCCTCAAAAAAAGAAAAAAGAAATAAAAAAAAAAAGACAAAAGACAATTAGATAATTGCCTTATAAGGACACCAGTTTGGGGCTAGTATCACTTAGAGTTGCTAATCCAAGACCAGAACCCATGTGCCTTAAGTCTAAATCCAATGCCTTAATTAGCCATGTGGTAACGGAGGGACCTTAAGTCTAAGTCCAATGTCCTAATTAGCCTGTGGTAATAGGAAAGTCAATCCACCACTCTGGGTTTTAGTTTTCCCCTCACTCAAATGAATGACTGAAACTACATGATCCCTAAGGTTCATCTCAGAACTTCAAGGACATTTACTTTCACTTATAAAATGGAGCAGCCTTTTTACAGTAACCCACGTGGCATATATCATTTCTACTTGTGCCTTTCTCTGCAGTGGGGCTTTGGGTACCAGCTGAAGTTACAACACATTCAGATAGCTCTTTACAGTTTGCAAAGTACTTTCCTCCCAACCAAACTCTGAGGTAAACATGCGAGTTCTAATTATTACCTCATTTCAAAAATTAGTAAATTTATTAGGGGAATGGTTCTTCTTATAAAATCTGAATCAATTCATTGGGTATTATCAGCAAGTCAATAAACATTTATTAAACACCTACTATGTGCCAGGCGTTATGTTAAATGCTGCGGATACAAAAAAAGACAAATGACATTCCTTGCCCTCAAGGAGCTCACAATCCAATAGGAGAGACAAGAAGTAAACAAATACATACAAACAAGCTATATGTAACATAAAGAGGAAATAATTAAGAGAGGGAAGGCACTAAAATTAAGAGGGGTTGGGAAGGGTTTCCTGTAGAAAATGGCACTTAAGTTGTGACCTAAAGGAAGCTAGTAGTAAGAGATAAGGAAGGAGAGCACTGGACAGCCAGAGAGAATGCTTAGAGCTGAGAAATGGAAATTCTTGTTTGTGGAACAGCCACAAGGCCAATGTCACTGGATCAAAAATATGTGATGGGGAGTAAAGTGTAAAAAGACTAGAAAGGTAGGAGGGGGCTAGGTTATGAAGGGCTTTGAACACCAAACAGAAGATTTTGTATTTGATCCTTAAGGCGATAGAGAGCACTGGAGTTTATTGGGGGGGGGGGGGTGGTAATATGGTCAGAACAGCACTTTAGAAAAATTACTGGTGGCTGAATGGAGGATGGATTGGAATAGGGAGAGACTTGTCTGAGACAGGCTGACCCAGAAGAAGGCTGTTGTAATAGTCCAGGTGTGAGGTGAGGAGGACCTGCACTGAAGTGTTGGCAGTGCCAGAACAAAGAAGGGGGTGTATTCAAGAGGTGAAATGCATAAGCGTTAGCAACAGCTTGGATATGGTGGATGCGGGCAGTGAGGAACCCAGGAAGACTCCTAGGTTGTGAGTCTGAGGGACTGGGAGAATGATGTTGCCCTACTGTAATAGGGAAGGCAGGAGCTGGGGAGAGTTTAGGGAGAAAGATGATGAGTTCTGTTCTGGTCATAGTGAGTTTAAGACATCTGAAAAGTAATTTTGAGATTCAAGACTGGAGGTCAGCAGAGAGATTAGAGCAGGATAGGAAGATTTAAGAATCAGCAACATAGAAATGGTAATTAAATTCATGGGAGTTGATGAGATTGCTAAGTGAAGTAACAGAGGGAGAGAGAAGAAAAGAGGGCCCAAGACACAACCTTTATAAAAGAAATCTGCTGCAAAGACTTTTCCCAGTTTAACCGTTTCCCCCTTAATCTTAGCTGCATTGGTTTTGTTTGTGCAAAAAATTTTATGAAATCCAAATTGATTAATTGTCAAAGGATATGAGCAGACAACTCTCAGGGAAAGAATTCCAATCTATCTATAGCCATATGAAAAAATGTTTCAAGCCATTAAAATGATAGAAATGCAATGAAAAAATAAGTGCTTGATAATTTAAAAAATTAAATCAAATCACCATTAAAAAGATGAAAAAAAAATTGGAAGATACTTTAGAGTTTATCTAATCCAACTCCTTTTATAAATGAGGAAACTGAGGCCAAGAGAGATTCAAATACTTATGTCAAGTCACACAGTAAGTAGCAGAACCAGCATTTACCTAGGTCCTATAATTGCAAATCCATTGGTCTCTTCATCATGTGAGATGTAGTTTGTGTCTCTCATAATTCTCAGTGGATATGTGATTGTAGCGTCAGTAAATGGTTCTTTAATTTAAGTAAAGGAAGCCCTAAAAAAAGTTTACTACAAGAGTAGTAGCCAGGAGTATCCAGTCTCCAGCCCCTTCAATGATCCTTCTCTCCCCACAGGGATCCTGGGCTTTCCTGTGATGCAGGCCCACCATGGGAAGGGAACTCTGGGAAAAGACAGAAAGGCCACAGAACTCTACCGCTCTAAGCAAGGTAGCAAGTCTCATCAGGTGACAAGTTCTCCACAAGGGGAAGGAAACTGTACCCCTGGGTATTCCATGTTGCCACATGGGGTGGCAGCCTCAGCAACCTGAAGCTAGCTCTGGCTCTGGAGTTCTCCATGGAGAACCTAAGACACACCTTGCCCTCACTGAGCATGCAGATGAGGATGTCAGAGGCCACCTTCTGTGAGCGGGGGAGAACTGTAGGCAAGTGTCAGCGTAGATGTGTCGCAGCCCACAGAGACAGCTTCAAGAGGAAGCTCCAGAAGACTGCTGTGCAGGAAGCCAGACCGTAGTCTGTAAGTGACTGAAGTTGTATTTGTCTCCAGGGAAAAGTTTTCCCACTGACGAGTGTTATTTTCCATGGGCTCTAATGTGAGTTCTAAGCTGTAAAGAAAATCAGTCACGTTTCCTGCCTAGTGAGGTTATGTATTTATACAAGGAGTCGGTAATGGGTATCAGATACTGAAGTTCCCAGATTATCTGAACGGAAACAACCAGTCAGAGAAATTATTGTTGTTGTTCAGTCGTCCAAGGGGTTTTCTTGGCAAAGACCTTGGAGTGGTTTGCCATTCCTTCTCAAGTGGATTAAGGCAAACAGAAGTCAAGTAACTTGTCCAGGGTCATACAATTAGTAAGTGTGTCTGACTTCCTGACTCTAGGCCCAGTATTCTAACCACTGGGCCACCCAGCTACTTCTAGAGAAATTAGAAAATCGCAAAAACTTCTGACACAGCGCACACAATCACAGAATATTCAAGTTGGAAGGAATCTTATAGACCTGAAATGGAATCTGTCTATAATATAACTCCCCCTCCCCCAAGTAGCCATCCAGACCCCATTTAGAGACCCCTGAGAAGAAGGAACCTATTATCTCCTCAGGCAGCTCAAATGACTTTTAAACAACTCTAATTGATAGAATGATTTTTCTGATGTTGGGTAGCAATTTATTTCTGGGGAACTATCCTTTGATCCCATCCTCTTCCACATGACAGTTCTTCAAATACTTAAAAGATGTCCCTCATGTGCTCCTAAGTCTTCTCTTCTCCATATCAAGCATACGTAGAAAATGAGGATGAATGATACTGAGCAAATATATCAATAATGTTTAAAATCTTCCTCTGCCCCCCCCAAAAAACCATCTTACAACAGGGAAGAATGAAGGAGGACTGATTCATATTAAGATGTGTATAATTTTTCGTAACAAAAAATTTGTCTTTGACATCAGGGATTCGTAAGGTAGCTAGGGGGTATAATAGAGCTCCAGGTCTGAAGTCAGAAAGACCTGAGTTCAAATCCCACATCAGATACTAGCAGTGTGACCCTGAGCAAGTTACTTAACTTCTCTTTGCCTCAGTTTCCTTGTGTGTAAAATGGATATAATGGCACCTATTTCAAAGAGTCCCTATGAGGATCAAATGAGGTACTAATTGTATAGTGTTTAGCGCAGCGTCTGGCACATGGGAGGTGCTATACAAATGTTAGCTATTATCTTTATGCGGAGAGGCATGGCCTTCTCAGTCATCATATCGCTGACCAAAGACCTCACTAGATATCACGGATTCAAAGACTGATGACTCAGACTTGACAGATTTACAGATTGGAGTGGTTTTAACACAATTGTAATACCAGTGCAAAAAATAAAAACCAAAAATTTTTTTAAATTTAAAAAGAAACTTTTCCAAAACATAAACTTGTTTCTGGTTTATTAGAGGCTTCCACTAAACAACTTTAAAATAGACTCTGGCAAACTCTTGAATTTTTATTTCTTTTGGTGTCTTTCCAGACCCAACCTTTGTGAAATGATACCACCAATCATTTGATTTCATGACACTCAACCATCCTTCCTATAAGGGCTATGTGATATATACTTTTTTTTTTATAAAAAGGTAAAGTAAAATTAAATTATTTTGAGAATTTCCTGAAACTCCTTGAAATAACTGAAAGCATATTAGAATGTCCCAAAACCGGGGTTGGAAATCTCTGGTTCTGACACAGAATGGAGGGGGGAAGAAAAAGGAAAATGAGAGCTCTTTCACCAAAAAAAAAAACCCAAAAAACCAATCCACTAGCAGTTCCATTGGTAGAAAGCAGGCCTTGTGCTCCATGAACCGAGCAATATATACATTAATTGAGAACAGCGTAAGATGGGTAAAGACATGACTAAATTAAGATTTTGTCAAACCTGGAAAATCCATCATCAATAAATACACAGATTAAAAAAAAAAGAAAATGTACTAATCACAGGCAGAAAATTCATTTTAATCACTAGAAAGCAGAACACTGTGATTTGGCTTCTCTTTAGTACTGGGTGGAGAGCCAGGTGGTAAGGATGCATCTCTCCTCATTATCTACAATAATATGAAACCTGTTTATTTCAATTCTTGAAAATGTATTTGACCGGCATTTTTGTGATATTACAAGAAAAGCTGACGTCAATGTCTGGCCAATGATAGAAGCCTGTTTTTGGCCCTGCTGGGGCATTTCAACTAAGGTAGCTAAAGTAGTTTCATATAAAGTATGCATTTTCAAAGTCCTTAATGTGAAAGTGAAAAGGAAAAATGTTGCTTCTCTTGCACCATCTATGCACAACCTGCTTCTTCTGAGCAGACTTACCTTGACCACTTTATTCACTTGACAAACATTTATTAAGGCCTTAATGTGTGCAAGACTCTGAGGTAGGCCCTGGGGACATAAAGACACATTTAAGACTTCCCCAGGGTAATGGAAGCCTGTATGGAATATGATGGACATAGTTGAAATTATTACAGTGTTTAACAATAATAATAATAATGGCTAGAATTTATATAATACCTTCAGATTTGCAAAGTTCTTTATGTAATGTATTATCTCATTTGATCCTCACAACTTCAAGGTAGATGCTATTACTATCATCCCCATTTTACAAATGGTGAAACTGAGGTTAAGTGACTTGTCCAGGAATACACAGCTAGTAAATGTTTGAAAAAGGATTTGGACACAGGTCTTTCTAACCTCAAAGTACAACACTCTACCCACTGCACAGTGTCTGGCACATAGAAAACGCTATACAAATGTAAGCTATTATATTTATAGGAAAAGGTATGACCTACTCAGTCATCATATCATTGACCAAAGACCTCACTAGATATTGTGGATTCAAAGGCTGATAACTCAGACTCAACAGATTCACAGATTGGAGTGGTTTTAACACAACTGCAAAAAAAATTAAATGCAAAAAATAAAAACCAAAAAAGTTTTTAAATTTAAAAAGAAACTTCTCCAGAACATAAACATAGCCTTATTTGGACTGAGAAGGGATCTCTCCCTTGATGTTTATTTGCCTATAATGATTGTGCAGTAAGGGGGCACTTGGGAAGAAAGCTAGGAAGAAAGTCTCTCAGGCCTTAACCCCACACTTCTGGTAGTCTCCCCCTCATTCAGGTGTATGCCAGAGGCAGCTATAGACAGCCTAGGTATGTTTTATCCCTTTGGGTTCTCTGAGGATGTCAGCCATACCAGAAACATGCTAAAAATATCCTAGGAGAGTAAGAAAGACATTGTGAAATATATCACAATAAACGCAATCCTTCTCTTAACCTAAAAAAACCCCATTTGAGCAGAAGGGGTACGTCCAGCCAGTCAGACATCAGGAGAGCTGAAGTCACACCATCCAATAAAGCCTATGCAGTTCCTCCTGCTACAGTAACAAAGGAGATTTGGAAAGTGGGCAATTCCACCACAGTCATCTCAGACATGAGAAAAGCTAGGCAGAAGGTTTCATGATCACAAAGCAAGTCAAGGAAAGAGCTAAGAACCAATCTGCTCCATGGTCCATGAGCTGGAACACAGAACTGTAATCAAGTATCACTCCCCCTCCCAGCCTACCTCCCTCTTAAGGTTTATTTCCAGAGATGCCCCAAGAGACAAACAAATCAATGGATGAAATCTGGGCTCCTCTTCAGCATTCCACAAAGTGGTCAGCTGCCCACAGCCCTGATGCCAAGAGCTACAGAACTTGCTTTATGGTCGTTTACAGGCCAGGTCTGCCATCTGGCATGGCCCTTCAGTGCTCATGCATCAGCGCTGGCTCGAATCACTGGCTGCTGGAAGGAGCTATTTATTTTTGGTTTTGATTAGTAAAGAGGGCAGGTAGCCAACTAAGCTGATGGAAGGGACATCTTTGGAGAAAAGAATAAGCAAGCCAGAAATTCTTTCAGTTCAGATCCTTTCTGAAAAGTAGAAATCTAAGTTGAACCCAAGGGAAATTCTAGCCATTGGAAGTTTTTTGGGGGTGTGTGTGTGTGTGTGTGTGTGTGTGTGTGTGTGTTGAGAAAAAAGAATTAAAAAAAAAGAAAATTTGATGGGAGAAATAAAACCAAAGATAACAAATGTTAAGTCATCTAGCTCAGAATGGAACATCTCATGCTTAAGAATAATTCTGTCAGAAATACAAATTGAGCTTTCAGGAAGCCAATGATAAACTTATATGTCATAAGAATCAGGAGGCAGCTAGGTGGTGCAATGGATAGAATGCTGGGTTGGAGTCAGGAAAAAGACTCATCTTCCTGAGTTCAAAGCTGGCCTCAGATACTTACTAGCTGTGTGACCCTGGGCATGTCACTTAACCCTGTTTGCCTCAGTCTCTTCCTCTATAAAATCAGCTGGAGAAGGAAATGGCAAACCACTCCATCTTTGCCAAGAAAACTGCAAATGGAATCACAAAGAGTCAGACATGAGTGAACAACAAAAAGGGTCATGGGATTTTATAGTTCAAAGGAACCTCAAAGATGATCAAGGCCAAGCTCCTCATTTTATAGATGAGGAAACTGAGGCCCAGAGGCATTAAATGTCCTGACCACACAATATTATAGCTAATAAGAGGCAGATTGGAGATTTTCATTCAGGTCCTCTGATTCTAAAGCCAGAATTCTTTCAACTATTCCATACTGTCTCTGTTTCTCCAGTTCAGATCATTTGTGAAGTGGAATATATGTTATGTGTGTGTGTATATATATATGTGTGTGTGTGTGTGTGTGTGTGTGTGTGTATAATTATATATACACACACACATATTATATATGTGTATATATATATATAATTATATTATATATATATATATATATACACACACACACATATATATATTTTTAAATAGCTATTTCCTCTGAAAATGCTTCTAGAAGTAGCTAGGCTTAGAGCAGTGGATAGAGTGCTGGGCCTGGAACTAAGAAGTCCTGATTTCAAATCTGGCCTCAGACATGTACTAACTATTTAACCCTGGGCAAGCCACTTAACCCCTGTCTGCCTCAGTTTCCTCAACTTTAAAATGGGGATAATAACAGAACCTGTCTCACAGGGATGTAGTGAGGATCAAATTTGCAGTTCTGGGCACAGCATGATAAATGCTTATTCCCTTTTCCCCATCTTCAATACCCACAGAGAAGGTCTTCACAATACAAAATACCCTCATCACCTCTGCTATCTGAGGAAATGTCTCTTTTCCCTGGATATATTTATCAAGGATACCTGAAATTATAGGCAATGAGAAGATAATTCAGAATGGGCAATACTAAGACCAGTGTTATCTCAAAGATAGGGAAGCATCTCAATTGAAAATTTCTATAGTCAAGATTTATGTGTTGTGTTCTTTGGGGCTTAAGATGAGAAACTAAGTGGGGACCTAAGGTTTATACAGATCACTGACTCTGAAGGGGTTTTTTTTTCTTCAAAGAAAGATGGCAATCTATTGGAAGTACCTACTCTCTCTCCTTCCTCCTGTCCCTGGCTCCCCATTGCACTTTCTGCCAACTTCTGACATTCTTTATGTAACCCACCATCCCCTTCTAGATCATTCCTTTCATGCTACTCCAAGTCCTCAGGCATGAGGAGATACTGAATCCCAAATAATTAAGGATCCCTTTGTCCACAACCATGGAGAATAAGACTTGGCAGAATGAGGGCTGGAGATGGAAAGTAGGAAGAGAGACGTTAAGGCGAAGGAAGGGATATATGGGGATAAAATTCTCCCTGCTCCCACTCTTGTCTTGGGCTTAGAAGCAGTACTTACAGGTGCATATTCCTAGAAAGCATTCCCTCACCAAGAACCTGTTTCAGAGTTGTCTGCAAATTTCTCACAATCTGTTGTCTATTTGCCAGCATTAGAAAATACTGTAAGGGGGATTTTTTAATTTCCTTTTATTCCCCCCAATTTTTTTTATTAATATTAACCTCACCTGACCAAGACCTGTCCCATGAGATGTAAAAATTTACTTAAGAGTCTTAAACATTCTAGATAAGAAGCCAGAGAAAGAGTCTCAACTGTTCTTGACTCCCTGGCAACAGTCAGTCTATGTGTAAACCCTCTAAATGTAGTTTAATCTGTAACCTGACTTAATTTACCTACAGAGTTTGTTTGAGGAAGTTTGTTTCTTTAGGGGATATATGAGATTGCGACTGTTTAACCAAGTTTGTTCAGCTTTCATGATATTGAAGGAAGTATGAGATTATGGATCTATCTTCTCTTCAACTTTTATGGCCTATGAAGAATGTACAAAATTGCATCATGAATTATTTTTCTGTCACTTTGGTGTAATTTTGCCTATAAGAAGCCTTGTCAGACTCCTCATGATTGTTCAGGTTTTCTCTGAGGCCTGAACCTACGTTTGAGCACAATAATAAAACTTAGGTTTTTACCTCCATAATTTCCGCATTGTGGTAAATATATATTTGGCAGTGGTTACCCACCACATGAACTCAAAGAGGAGCTATTTCTCCCATGACAACATGCAGGTACTTCATTCCTTTCTTTACAGAAGTGGGCAATGTAGAACATTGCATGCACTCTCAGACTTAGACTCGGTTGATGTCTTTGTTAGTTTGGCTGACCTGGTTTTTCCCCCTCTCTGTTACTGGAGAAGGGAGGAGAGAGAGAGGCATATCTGGAAATGAAGTTGATATAAAAACACAAGTTATCAAAACCTATACAGCCAAGAATAGAAGGAATACAGAAAATTGGGAAAACATTTTCATAGACAATCTCTCAGAGAGAATGGGATTGGGTTGGAATATTACTGTTGTGTAGGAAATGATGAGCAGGTTGATTTAGAAAAACATGGAAAGACTTGGACTATCTACCTTCAGAGAAACAGATGACAAGTAGAACTAAGCATTGTACAGTCTTAATATATGTGCATGAGTGTAATATGTGTATATATATGTGTATGTTTATGGATATCTATGTATATATTTAATATATGTGTATGTATATATGTGTGTGTGTGTGTGTGTGTGTGTGTGTGTGTGTGTGTACACATACACATATCTCCATGCTTAATTGTAGCCTTCTTGGCTGGAGAATGGAGGGAGGGGAAAAATAAAGTAAAACATGCACAACAGAGAACCAAAAAAACCCTACAAGGAAGCAAAGAAAAGCTGGACAGCTTTGAAAACAAAGTGTAGTATTTATTATATAGGTTTTCTAAATGGAAATTTATTGCTTTGTACTGAATCCTCTCTTATGTCTTGCTGTCTACATGGCAGTGTTTTTTTTTTCTTTTTTTACTTTGTATTTAAGTTTAAAATAAATTTAAAAACAAAAAACACAAGTTATCAATAAAATTAGTTTTTCAATGCAATAAGAAATGCAAGCTTGTATTCCTTAGGAATGGAGTCCCAGAGATATCTTTAATTCTTTTTTTTCTTCCTCCACGGGCTCTACCAAGTTCTGATAGGGATAGATGGGGATAGAAATCCCCATGGTCTAGGCTCAAAATTACTTCCCTTTACTATTGCTGGGAGTAGAAGATCAAGAATTTTCAGTAAGGCCTACCACATCCACCTCTGTTCATTTTATCCTCTTCCTTTCTCAAAAGGAATAAAGAAGATCAAAAAGAAGAGATGATATGTCAACCAATGTCACCAGGCATAAGTTTCAGTTAAAATGTGAGCTCATCGAGAACCTTGGTCATATGCTATAAAGTCCTGAGCACAATTTAAATGCTGTCTAAATATTAAAGAATTTAAAACAAAACACACCCAGATGCCCTCTTGAGACACAGAAATGAACTTGAGTTCTCAAAAACTACACCAGGATAAACCCTGATGGGTCCTCTCCAGCTGGAAAGGCTTCAAAAAAAGGCCCAATGACAGACTATATCGTTCCAGGATCACCCTGGCTAAGCTGGTAAAGAATTATCACCAGACTGGCCTCAAAGGGGTAAAGCTTTCAGCCACAGAAACTCTCCAAGCCATTCTAGTAATAATAATAATTACCATATAGTTTAATATTTAATAACTAATAATTTAATATTTAACAATAGTTAACAGTAGTTGAATAGCACTTATTACATGCCAGACACTATGCCAAGCGCTTCACAATTATCCCTTTGATCCTCAGACAACAACCTTGGGAGGTGGTTGCTACTATTGTCCCCATTTGAGAGATGAGGAAACTAAGTCAGAGGTTAAGTGACTTACTCAGGGTCACACACTGACCCTGAGGTTGGATTTGAACTCAGATCTTCCCGACTCCAGGCCCAGCACTCAACCTACTGTGCTACTTAGCTGATCCTAAATCACTGGCATCTACTTCAGGGGAAGGAAATGCTCACAACAATAAGAGTATAGATACTTGAACAACTAAAGTGTTGAAGTAAAGGAGTTTGGGATGTCAGGGTATATGTACAAGAAATTGGTATGTTTTGAGTAGATTTCTATTGAATCAAGTACATCATCCATGTCAAATGAAAAGAAGTTTTCGTATTTTTTGTAGTCTTTAAAGAAAAACAATTAAAATGGATTCCAGTTGGAATGCCAAAGTGTATGCATGAAGAATGCTAACCATAAGGAGCTAATTAGTGGCAGAGCCAAGAACTGATCTTTTGATTCCAAGTTCTGTGCTCTTTCCCCATAGTATACATGTTGCAATGTGCATGGTATGTGGAAATGGGCATGTTCGAGGAGTCTGAGGGATTAAGAGCCTCTGTGTAAACTGTTATATTCAGATATATGCTCCTAGCATATGGCAAATGCCAGGTGAATATGAGCTAATCAATCTCATATGTAGTATGCAGTCTGTATTATTGAATTTCAAGATGCTAGTTTGACTTTCTGCCAGCAGATGGTGTAACTGGCTATTAAAATGCACATGTGTCCAGGTCACAAATATTCATCTCACAACAGCCAACAACCATTTACCATGGGAAAATCCTGGTGAATTAGGAGAGAGAAAAAGCTTCGCTAAGGCATTTTTTGTATTTATATCCCCAGTGATCAGTATGGTGCCCGGCACACAGTAAGTGCTTAAAAAACACTTGTGGATTTGACATGTTGCCTGTAACACAAATAAACACAACTGCATAAAGGACATAAGTGCGTTAGGAAGGTGCAGAACAAAATGTGATGTAAAGTCCTAGGGAGAAGATTATTGCCAAAAGAGAGAAACAATGAGAGTTTCATAAAGGCGTCTCTCCTTTCTTCTCCTTTTCTCTTCTCTCCTCTCTTCTTCCTTACCTAATGGTGTTCTGCCCAAAGGAAGGTAAATTTTGATGGCCAAAAGCTACTTAGTTAACTTGGGGTTTACTGGCTAGATTTCTTTCTCAAAGACCAAGCCTTAAACCCAATTAACTCTGGATCACATGGATTGGACAACAATGGGTCTCTGCCCAAGCACCACTTAATGGTTATTTTTTAGGCCCTCCTGGCTTAGAGTGAATGTAAACAGTAACCATTTCTCTTTTGGCCAGCAATTCTGAGGGTCTTCCCATTCCAGTTTGATTTTTTTTATTAATTTATTAATTCATTTTTATTCAAGGGGCCATCCCTTGACTCACTTCTTAAAAAGGCCTATTCACTGAATGGGTGTTGTCTCACTCAAAGTGAGAACCTGTAAAGACCTGAGCTTAAAAGGGCCAAGGTCTCCCATTGCATCCCGGGCCATCTCCAGTCATCCTGATCAATATCCAGCCACTGGACCCAGATGGCTCTGGGGGGAAAAGTGAGGCTGGTGACTTTGCACAGCCGTCCTTCACTCAAATCAAAGTCAATTGCAAGTCATGTCATCATCCCCCTGATATCATGGTCCTCTTGAGAACAAAGGACAAATCACAACAACCACAACCTGTAAGTTGAGTTTTACAGGATGGGTAGGAATTCTGCAGGCAAAGAGATGAGAGGCAATGTTCCAATAGAATAGGGTTTCTTGACCTTTTTTGTGTCATGGACCCCTCTGGCAACATGCTTGAGCCTATGGCCTTCCTCACAAAATCATATTTTTAATGCACAAAATAAAATAAATAAGATCATAAAGGAAACCAGTTTTGCTAAATATAGTGTTGCGAATATTTTTTAAACATATTCATAGACTCCAGGTTAAGACTTCCTGCAGGAAAGGCATACAAGCAGGGGTGCACAGAGTGTTTGTGGGGGCAGAGTTGCTCAGCTTAGCTGGAACATAAAGTGTAAGGAAGGTATAAGGCAGAAAGGCCAGGGTGTCACCAAATTGTTGAGGACCTTGAGATCCAGTCAAAATTTGACCTTACTCAGTAACAAGAAGGGAGCCATTAAAGATTTTTAAGAAGAATGACATAACAAGATCTAACTATGAGACTGAATATTCTGGCAGCATTATGGAGGATGAATTACAATGGAAAGATTGGAATTGGGAAGACCCTTTCAGAGGCTACTTCAATAATCAAGATAGACAGCAATGGAGTGAAGCAAACAGAACTGGAGAACATTGTGCACAGTAACAGCAACACTGTGTGATGATCAACTACGACTGATTTAGCAATTCTCTGCAATACAATGATTCAAGACAATCCCAAAAGACTCAGGATGAAAGATGCTATCCACATCCAAAGAAAGAACTGATATATTCTGAATGCAGATTGAAGTACACTATTTTTACTTTCTTTGTTTTTTTTAATCTTTTTTCCCTTTTGTTCTGTTTCTTCCTTCACAACATGACTAATATGGAAATGTTTTATATGATCACACAAATACAACCTAAAATAAATAAATAAAAGTAAAAAAAAGATAGATAGCAATGACAACCTATATTAAAGTGGTACCAGTAAATACAGAAAGAAGAAAAATATGAGAAAGATGTCACAAAGACAAAAGTTATAGGAATTGGTGACAGCTTGATTATGAAAGGTAAGGGAGAGAGAAGAGCAAAGAGTAGCCACCAGAATCTAAACATGGAAGAAATGAATTATGACATTAGAGATTGATATAGTGTCATCAAAAGGGAGAGCATTTCTAGAAGAAAAGATGGTAAAGGTAGTTTGGAATGTGTTGAGTTTGAGATATTGATGGGATATCCTGATCAAGTCCTTTGCTAAGCATTTGGAGATACTGCTCTGGAATTCTGAAGAAAAGTTAGCTGGGAGAGAGAGATGAGAGGAATTTGCATAGAGAATTGTTGAAGAGAGAGAGTATAATAGTGGATTGAGAACCAAGCTCAGAGTCAGGAAGACCGAGATTCAAGCCCCACTTTTGACACATTCTGGGTGTGTAACCATAGGCTACTCACTTAACCTCTCAGCTCCCCAGACAACTTTCTGAGTATAATTTGCAGAGCAGATGCCAGTTTGCTTTGGTAGAGGGGAGTTTCCTTACCAAGAGTTCCTTATACAAACGAAATCACAGGTCCAGACCAAACCAAAAAATAGTAGCTAAAGCTATGGGGGTAAATGAGACAACTATGATAACTGTAGTAAGAAGAGGACTGGAGTCAGAATATTGGAGAACATTCAAATTAAGGAACTGGGAAGGTCACAGAGAAGGAGTAGTTTAAAAAAGGAAGGAGAACTAGAAGAACACGGTATGTCTGAAGCCTGCTGAGTATAATGTGCCTAACAGCTTTGCATGTTCAACAATATCAAAATGCTGCAGAAAGGTAAAAGAGATGAGGTTTTTAAAGGCCACAATATTATTTAGTGATTAGATGATATCAGAGAAAACAGTTTCAATAGAGTGATGGAGGCTGAAGGCAAATTGCAAAAGGTTGGCCAGGAAGATGAGGTAGTGGGTATAGATAACTTTTCCCAGAAGTTTATCAGTAAGTGTGAAAAGCTTGATAGGATGTAGGGTGAAGTCAGAGGGGTTAAGGGAAGGCTTTTTAGGATTAGAGAGACCAGATTTCATCTGTGCATGCAGCTAAGAAGGGAAGAGATTGAAGGTGCATGAGAGAAAAGAGATAACTGCTAAGGCAGGCTCCTTGAGGAGCCCAGAGGAAATGGCATCAAGGGTTTAGGTTGAGGTAGGTGGGCAGGTAGGTGTTGAAATGGATAGAGTGCCAGGCCTGGAGTCAGGAAGCTCATCTTCCTGAGTTCAAATCTGGTCTCAGTCACTTACTAGCTGTGTGACCCTGAGCAAGTCACTTAACCTTGTTTGCCTCAGTTCTCTCATCTGTAAAATGGGCTGGAGAAGGAAACCCCCAACCACTCCAGTATCTTTGCCAAAAAACAGCAAATGGGGTCATCAAGAGTAGGACACAACTGATCAACTAATTGGATATAGGGGGTGAGTGAGAATGAGGAGATGAAGATGGCAGAGATTATAAGATAAAATGTGGGTACGAATGTGACAAGTCACTTAACCCTGCTTGCCTCAGCTTCCTCATCTATAAAATGAGCTGGAGAAGGAAATAGCCACCACTCCAGGATCTTTGCCAAAACAACAACAACAACAGCAACAACAACAAAATGGGGTCACAAAGAGTCGGGTACAACTGAACAACAACAAAGGATATTCTATGACCAGAGAAGAAGAGGAGAAAATGGATGATGATGATGATGCAAAAACATTTTGAGGAATGGGGGAAAGGAAGAGAGAGAGTTCACATGCATTGAAAGTATGCTGGATTTGGAGTTACAGGGCTTAAATTCAAATCCTGGCTCTGCCACTTACTATTTGTGTGGTCTTGAGCAAGTCACTCAAACTCTCTCAGCCTCAGTTTCTCTCCTATAAAATGAGGGGACTGCTAGAATGTGAAGTCCTTCAGGACAGGGACTGTTTCACTTTTGTCTGTGTACTCCCAATGCCCATCAAAGTACCTGGCACTTAGTAAGCATTTGATAAATGCTTTTTAATGAATTGATTGACTAGAAATCCCTTTCATCTCTATATCTATGATCTGATGTCATGGTCTCAGAATCTTCTCAGTGAAGGAGAATGCTGAGATGGAGAGAGTTTAGTATTTAGAGAAAAAGAAAATTATTTTGGTTCTGTTTTCTTTAGCTTGCCCTAGGAAAAAACTTGGAACGAGTCACAGTGAAGTGAAAAAAGTCAAGGTGGAAAGGATGGAGATGGGGGGAGGGAGAAGGTGACTAGAAGCTGGTGTTAGGATCCTGTTTTTCACAAGTTGTTCACTTCCTCTGATTTTAAACCCAAAACACAGTTGGCTCAAGGTTATCAGACATCAGCTGGGTTTGAAGGCTGGAGGAGGAGAGGGGGTTAAGGAGAATGTGTGACCCTAGTAAACAGAGTCAAGGGAATGGCCCTAGCCATTTTCCATTGGCAACAAACTCCTGTTCTGTACTTGTAAAGAAAAATGGCCCACCCCAGACCTCAAAGCTGATAATGAGGCCCTTATTAGGATGCTTACAGTGGGAATAGAGAAGAACGGGCAGAATAAGAGTAGTGGTTCTCAAAGAGTGAGCAGGAAGTTCTGGGAAACACATGCTTCAAAATTCTTTCCCACACCCTGGGATTTTCACATTCATCAGCTTTTGCCTTCAGATGCAGTTTGCATGCTGCTATTCCTTTCTGCAAGTCCTGAGTAAACAAGGCAAGAAGAAGTTTCCAATGGAAAGAACAGAAAAGGAGAATTGGAGGAATATCAAGGCCAGGTCTGAAGGCCTGACTGCACAGGAGCCCTTCTTTGTTGCTACCTTTGTTGCCACTTTCAGTGTGCCTCAGTTTCCCTATGTATGACAGTATTCTTTTAAGAATTTTTGGATTAAGATCTCAGAGACAACTGAGGAACCTATAGTAATTGTATCTATAAAATGGGACTGTCTATAAAATAATGACAACCCAGATTAGAGGACAAAAGACACTGACTGGTCCACTGTTGTTTGTCTTTGTTCTCGAAGAGGACCATGGCACCTGGAAGGTGACTTGCAAGTGAATTGGATTTAAGTGAGGGAGGGCTGTGCAAAGTCACCAGCCTCACTTTCTGCTCCAGAGCCATCTGGGTCCAGTGGCAAGACATAGATCAGGACGACTGGAGATGGCCCCTTGACTGGTCCACTAAGTTATTAGGAAAAGTAGTGTTTAAAGGCCCATTTAAGAAGCTCTGCCATGTAAAGTCCTTGATTAGAAGGATATCTCATTGTTCATCTTTGTATGTTGAGTTCCTTTTTTCATCTTTGTATCTCTAGTACTCTTATGATAGTTGGAGACTAATAAATATTTGTTGGCTTGGAAAAAAAGAATCATTGGATTATAGAGATGGTTGGAAAGATATTACAGAGGTAGAATCCACTGGTAACTGATTAGACAGGAACGGTGGAGAAGGAAGAGTCAAGGAAAATAATAACTCAAACTGATATAGCCCTTTAAAAGATCACAAAGATAACTTCAAGGTTTAGAACACAGGGAAGAGAGCACCCTGGGTAGAAAGGATGAAGTCAGGAAAAACTAGTTTGTGGTTACTATTTAATACAATTAATATTATATAATATTGTATAAAAATATTATATAATTTATATTATGTAATGTCATATAAGAAAAATTAATAATAATCAGAGACTAGGACACATGGAGTTTAGGGTGTCAGAGGGACATCCAGCTAGAGATGTTCCAGAGACCATTGGAGAGTGGGTCTAGTGCTCAGAAGAGAGATCAGGGCCTGAGACGGATATTTGGGAATTACATAGGTGGTGAAATAAGATTGATTTTTTTTTTGATTGGGTAAAAGGGGTCATTCCTTGGCTCATTTCTTAACTAGCCTTACTCATTGAATGGGTGTTACCTCAGTTAAAAGGAGGACTCAGAAAGACCTTAGCTTAAAAAGGACAAGGTTTCCCATTGCATCCTTGGCCATCTCCAGTCGTCCAGATCTATATCTTGCCACTGGACCCAGATGGCTCTAGAGGAGAAAGTGAAACTGGTGACCTTGCACAGCCCTCTCTCACTTAAATCCAATTCACCTGCAAGTCACAGCATCATCTTGCTGATGTCATGGTCCTCTTTGAGAATGGAGGACAAACAACAGGTGGTGAGGTGGTTGTTGAAATTGTGAGTGTGAAGGAGATCACTGCAGGAGGGTGGTGAGAAGAGCTACTTTCACAGTATCTCTTGTACCTGTGGCCTTCTCTCTACTCTACCATCTAAGTTGAAGCCCTCAACATCTATCCCTGGGACAACTGTAATAGCTTCCTAATGGGTCTCCTCTCTCCAATACATCCTCCAAACTGCTGCCAACATTTCCTAAAGCACAAGTCTGACCAGGTCAAACTTCCCCATCCCCCTCAATAAATTAAAATAGCTCCCTATTGTCTCTATGATCAAACATAAAATCCTTTCTTTGGTACTTAAAGTTCTTTACAACCTAGCCTCTTCCTATATGCATGGCCTCTGTCCCCACACTCAGCTCTACTGAGCTGTACAGTTCAGCTGTACTAGCTGGTTCTAGGTAGTTAGGTTACTTGTTATTCTACACACAGCACTTCTCACTCAGCACTAGATGTCCCCTATGACAGGAATGCTTTTCCTCCTCCCTTCTTCCTCTTGGAGCTGCCAGATTTATGGATTCCTGACTCAGTTTAGGTATTACCCTCCCTGGAGGCCTTTCCTGATACCATCAAATGCTAGGGTCTTTGAATTCAAGACTGTCCACTCTGTATGTAATTCTTACACAAGGAAAAGTTATTAGTTTTCCACCACCCACAGAAAGCAGAGTAGATAACAAAGGTAATGAGGTGTTAATATGTCAGTAAGATGTTAACACCCAAAGTTCCCTTAATGAAGTGAGACATCTTTCTCTGACAGAATTAAAGGGAACAATCTCTATGGATGAGGACCCACTTTCAAAGAGCTTTAAATAGGAAGTCGTGGGAGAATTAGGCAGTTTTAGAGAGTGAGCGCCAGGAACTACCTACAAGAGAACAGAAGGAAAAGGGAGGGGATTTTTTTCTCTCTCTTCACCCCTACTATTACTGTCATCTAGTATCAAGTATCTTTGCATAGAAGGAAATACCTTATCCAACCAGTTTGAGAGTTAATATGAGAGACTCTAAGGTACAGTTAAAGGGACAGAACTCTAGACAGGCATAGAGAGGCAGTAACTTGAGGCCAGAGAGCTTCAAGGATCATGACACTGGCAACAGAGAAGACAGCCCGAAGAGAGAGCTAGCCATGGAAATCAAAAGTTGAAAGGCATGAGGGCTCCACATGAAAGAAAGGACATTAGGGTCCCAAAGAACCACACTTGTCTATTGCCTTGGCCCTGTATTCCCAAATCTGTGTGCCTTGCTACTTAGTATTAGTAGGTGGGCCCACTTTTCCCAATGACCATGTTTTTATGAGAGAATGATTTATGCTGGGAATGTTTTGTAGCTACGTTTTTTTTTTCCAAACTATGTCTTACTAAATGTCTTGCCAAGTACTAATAGCGTCTAATGGTACACTATTAAGGGGAAGTCCCCCACCAGTAGGGGCTCATGAGCTCTAATTTTATAAGGGTTGCCCCAGAGGGTATCCCTTAAAACTTGGGAGTTCCAACTACCCTCTGGGAATCCAAGACAAAGTATAAGTTGAGGGAGTGACCCCTGCTGAATAGACACACATATAACACAGGTTGTCTCCCCTCCTAGAATGTAAGATCTTCGAGGCTGACTGTAGTGTTTTTGTCCCTCTGCAGCACATAGTAGGCTCTTAATTCCCATTGAGTACGGAAACAACAGACCTTACAATATTACTTCTGCCCCTCTCAGTGGCGATGAGATAATTTTAATCAACACTGTGTATGCCTAGACTCTTTTTTTTTTCTTTTTCTAATCAGAGAGGTTTCAAAGTTCAGGACCCTGAAGAAACGAGAATATGGTGCTGTTCAGAAACAGCACCTCGTGAATGTGTAGAATTCTTCTGCTTCTCTGCACGGCAGGGTAACATCACACACTGTTCTCTTTTGTTCTCTGTCATATTCCCTTCTTTCTCCCATGGCCTCTGCCCTTTCAAAGCCCCGTTTCTGGGGATCCTGCCTTATCTGTGCTCCTCTGACTCTTCTTTCTGTTTTCAGAATAATCAAATCAAGGAGAAAACTCTCCCTCCACACTTTGAAACTTCTTCGTTCTCCTCTCCCTCTCTGGGGTCTAGGTCTGCTTTAAGTGCCCCTCACCCAGACTCTCCCTCCCGTGGCCTTCTGTGGCTGTTTTAGATGCCAGACGATGCCTAACCACCTAAAACCTAGGAAAAGAGAAACTAACGGGCGGACGCTGAAGGCCGTGAAGTTGAGCATGCTCCGTCTGGGTGACAAGGAGGAAGTTAAGTGACAACGCGGGAGACCTCAGAGGCCGGAGCACCTAGCGCCAGGCCCGTTTAACCATTTAGGAGAGGAGTAACTCCTTTCGCAGTTCCCGATTCCCTCCTCCTGGCCAGTTCCTGTCCCTGGTAGAAGAGGCGGCGCGGAAAGGGCTGGAGGTCGGGCAGGAGTCCAGGGAAAGGCTCCCCTGTAGAGGAGGCGGAGTTGCGCTGGAAGCAGGAGGAGGAGGAGGAGGAGGCAGGGGCCGGGCTAGCGAGGCTGGGCGCTGGGCGCTGTTTACCTGGTAGCGGCCGGTCAGCAGCTGGCTCCGGGACGGCGTGCACAGGGGCTGGGTGTAGTAGTTTTCCAGCCGCACCCCGCCGGCCGCTAGCGCGTCCAGGTGCGGGGTGAAGATACTGGAGCCGTGGTAGCCCACGTCGTTCCAGCCCAGGTCGTCTGCGAGCACAAAGACAATGTGGGGCTGCCCTGTGGCCCGGACGCAGGAGCCTGGGAGCTGCAGCAGCTGCAGCAGCAGCTGGCGGAGGAAGAGGAGGGAGAGGAGCGGCCTCTGGCCGCCCTTGGGCGCTCCGGCCGCGCTGCCGGGCTTCATCCCTCGCGGCCCAGGCCTCTCCAGGCTGTGGCTGCTGCCCGGCCGTGCTCCCGACTTAAAACCAGGAACTGGGCAGCTCGGGCCCGCCCCGCCCCCAGGAGAGCCCTCTTCGCGTCCCCCGAGGAGCGGGAGGGGGCGGCCCCCACCTTGATGAGGCAGGGGGCGGGGGGAGGCCCCACCCCCATGCAAAGTTCTCTAAGGATCAAGACCGAGCCATCTAACCATTCTGCTGGGGGAATCTGGCTCAGCTAATTAGTACCTGCATGACTCCGAGGTCATAGAACTGGAATTTCACTTGGCTAATCTAATCTGCCCATTTTGTAGATGAGGCCACTGTGGCCCAGAGAGCTGAAATGAATTGTCCAAGTGGTTAAATCCACTTTTCCTACCACCCCGGGCTGTCTGGGGCTCGATTTTTCATATTCACTTCGATAAATATTAAGCAACCACTATGGGCAAGGCCACGTGCTAGGTACTAAGGTATGCAAAGACAAATGAGGAGGTTGGACTCTTCTGGCTAAAAGGCTCCACGAACCTGTGAATTCTTCATAAGCAGGGCTGGTTACTTCTAATGAAGAGTGATTTTTTTTTTCATCCCAGACAAACTCCAAACAACATTTCCATATATATAATAGAACATAACGAGAATTGCCCATGAAACTGGATATATTAATTACAGATTGCTTTTCTTTTAAAATATATAGTAATTTCAACATGCAACTTTCAAAGCTGTCCTGCTTGTCTGTGATTGTTTCTGGCCTTCTGTTCTCTTCTGTGATAAAAAAAAAAAATGCCTCAATAACCTTCTTTTCTTTTTGTTTCCTTTGTGGGCTTTTTCAAGGGACCACCTTACTCCCAAGCCCTCCTCTTCTACTCCCAAACATACAGTGTAATTAAAACAAATTCCTACATTGATTATGGGGGTATCACCACTCTATAAGAACCCTGCTTCATCATCAGTCCTCTGGAATCAAGGTTGGCCATTGCATCAATCAGAGTTCATAAGTCTTTAAAAGGTTTTTTTTTTAATTTTTTATAATATTGTAATCATCATTTAGCTCGTTCTTCTGGTTCTGCTCACTTCACAGTTCACAGAGTCCAGGTTTCTCTGAAAATGTCTTTCTCATCATTTCTTACAGCACAATCATATTCCATTTCATTCATATAATGTAATTTGTTCAACCATTCCTCAATTGATAGGCACCCCTGCAGTTTCCAGTTCTTTTACTGTAATAAAAAGAGCTGCTATAAATAAAGGCAATCAATTCTAATCATTGTTTATATTTATGTGGCAATTTACAGTTACAAGATGATTTACATTATATTTCATCTTTCCAACAACACAGAAAGGAGTAGATAACCCTATTTTACAGATTGTAGGTTTAAGGGTATCTTAGAAATCATATAGTTTAGTCCCTTCATTTTATATCTGAGGAGACTGAGGCTCCACAATTGTTAAGTGATTTGCCCAAACTCACAAAAATAAGATTCAAACCCAAATCCTGTGACCCCAAATCTAGCCCTCTTTCCACTGCACCACTTTTGCCTCCCTTGATCAAGACCAGGGAAAGTGTCCACTGTGTACTGTTGTAAGCATGTCTTATAGCCTTCTAGTTATAAGTATGTCTGAATTGAGCAATTGGGGACCATCAGGACCACTCTTGATGCCTTTCCAGCTGGTCAGAAGCTGCCAGCGTTTGTGTTCTATTGGTATTGCCTTTGAAAACCACAGTTACCACCACACCAAGATAAGGTGCTGGAGTAAGATTATGTGAAGAATAGTGTCATGGAGGATACTCTGTGTAATGCCCAACTAGAAGAGGGAATCCAGTCAAGGTTCTATAGATGCAACTGTTTGCAGATGGCATTGTGCTTATTACACAAGGCCCTGGAACACTAGAGGGCTACCTCAGTGAGATATATGGACATTCAAAGGGGCTCAGCCTAGACATCTATAATGGAAAAACAGAGTGGATGAAAAATATGCCTTATCAATGTAATACCTTACCTATGGCATGTGCCCAGATCACCTAAGATAAAGTCATCTGCATGAGCAGAACTCGAACCTTGTTTTGGGAGACAGAACTGGTGTATGTATAGACATTCTATGATGGTCTACCATATTGAAATTAGGCCCTTTCCATACATAGCTGGAACTGTCTGAAGCTTTAAAACTACCTGACTAAAGCAGTTGCTCTTTTCCAGCATTCTCATCTTGGAGTAAGTCCACACCTTTCTTGGCCATCCAAATATTACAAGAAACTTTCTCAAATATCTTGATGAAATCCAGATACATTGCCCACAAAATTCTTCTGACCAAGTAGCCCAGGGGAAAAAAAAAATGAAATCTAGCAGAATGAACCCATGCTGCCTCTTAGTGATCACCACCTCCCTAAGGGCTCATTTTGTTGTTTAGTCAATTAGTCATGTCTGACTCTTTGTGAGCCCATTTAGGGTTTTCTTAGCAGAGATACTGGAATTGTTTGCCATTTTCTTCTCCACCTCATTTTACAGATGAGGAAACTGAAACATGCCCAGGGTCACACAGCTAGTAAGTGTCTAAGATCAGATTTGAACTGAGGTCCTCCTGACTCTAAGGCCCCCTTTCTAGCCACTGTGCAATCTAGCTGCCCTAGGTGTTCATAAGCTTTCCATTTAATAGTCATTTCTAGAATCTTTCCTGACTTGAAATCAAACTCACCAACCCCAAATCTAAAATTCCACCTTCTTCCCATTTCTGATAATACCTTTCCCATTCACCATAATTCCTAAAAATCTTGGCTGGCTGGTCAAGAGTATAGTTTTTCCGGACTTGGTGACTTGAATTCATTGGTGGCAGTTAAGTACTCTTTTAACATCATACTTACCTGATCTTTCTCACTATGTCTCATATCACTTGTGTCTCTCCTCTGTACTTGACACATTAGTTTACATTATGGTTACTTGCATTTTTGTCTTATCCCTTCTACAAAAATGACCAGTTCCTTGAGATCAAGCACTGTACGTTATTTTGTCTTTCTTTCCTCTATGCCTAGCATTAATTAGGACTCATGTTTGTTGAACGGAATTGAATTATCCTGGGTTTTAAGGTGCAGTTAATCATTATCTCAGCCTTCTGACCCACTGTACAGACACTAGTCCATTATGACTGAGGTTGGCCCCAAAGAAGAGATATAAGAAGTTACCTACCTTACCCAGGCTCTTTGCAGAGGTGAGGAGTAATGAGAGTGTAGAATACTACATATATGACTTCTGACTTTTTTGATATGTTGGTTAGTTTTGCTGGACAGTTTTCCCCCTTTTGTTTTATTCTTTGTTATAAGGAAAGACTCTCTAAGATGGAAGAGAGAAAGACTTCCAGGAGCCAAGATGGCAGAGTAAGCAGTAAGTCACTGTCACCCTCCCACATTAACCTCTAAAAAAACCAAAAAATAATGCCCCAGGAAAAATCTTGGAACAGTTGAGCCAGCAAGAGGATGGGGTGAAGCAATCTCTTGGCCTGGGAGACCTGGAAGATCACCAGGAAAGGTCCGTTCTGCTTCTGCTCGGGTGAAGGAGGAGTGCATTCCAGGGAGGGAAGGTGTCCCAGCAGGGAGGTGGTGACCCCCACCTCAGCAAACCAGTGGAAGATCCTGAGCCCCAGGGTGGTGGAGCAGGCAGGCCCCAGCACCAGGACCCCCAACATGCCTTAGCATAGCCAGGAGAACCAGCAGACTCCAGCTCAGAGAACCACCATGTGGGCTGGCACAGCCCTAGCAGGCAGGTATCCTCCAGCAGCAGACCTCCCCGCACTCTGATGCAGCCCAAAGCAGGGAGGCATCCTCCAGGGGTAGACCTTCACGTGCTTCAGCACAGCCCAGGGTGGGCAGGCGTTCTCCAGCAACCAGACCTCCACGTGCTTCAG
Organism: Vombatus ursinus; assembly: GCF_900497805.2. NCBI lineage: Eukaryota > Metazoa > Chordata > Mammalia > Diprotodontia > Vombatidae > Vombatus > Vombatus ursinus. The sequence goes on from NW_020954550.1 coordinate 4,401,614, forward strand.
TGTAGCCCTGGGAAAACACAGAAAAACCTCACCTGGCCTCAGCACATGCCAGATGCCACCACTAGGACCCCAGTTCAACACAATTACAAAACACTTTTCACACAAATAAAGTCAGATTTAGATACTTGGAAAAATATCAGTTGCTCATGGGTAGGCCAAGCTAATATAACAAAATGACAATTCTACCTAAATTAATTTACTTTTTCAATGCCATACCAATCAAACTACCAAAAATTATTTTATAGAGGTAGAAAAATAATAATGAAATTCACCTGAAAGAACAAAAGGTCCAGAATATCAAGGGAATTAATAAAAAGATATGCAAGGATAGGTGACCTAGCCATACCAAATCTTAAATTGTATTATAAAGTAGCAGTCATCAAAACTACTTGGTACTGGCTAAGAAGGTTAGGTACACAAGACACAATAGTCAATGACTATAGTAATCTACTGTTTGATAAACCCAATGATTCCAGCTTCTGGAATAAGAACTCACTATTTAACAAAAACTGCTGGGAAAACTGGAAAACAGTATGGCAAAAACTAGGCATAGACCAACATCTTATGCTGTATACCAAGATAAAGTCAAAATGGGTACACAATTTAGACATAAAGGCTGATACTATAAGCAAACTTGGAGAGCAAGGGATAATTTGCCTGTCAGATTTATGGAGAATGGAAGAATTGATGACCAAACAAGAGCTAGAGAGCATTATGAAATGCAAAATGAATAATTTTGATTACATTAAATTGAAAAGTTTTTGCACAAGCAAAGCCAATGCAACCAAGATTAGAAGGGAAGCAGAAAGTTGGGAAACAATTTTTACAGCTAGTGTCTGATAAAGGCCTCATTTCTAAAATAGAGAACTAAGTCAAATTTATAAGAACACAAGTCATTCCCCAACTGACAAATGGTCAAAGGATATGAACAGGTAGTTTTCAGATCAAGAAATTAATGCTATCTATAGTCATATGAAAAAATGCTCTAAATCACTGTTGATTAGAGAAATGCAAATTAAAACAGCCCTGAGGTACCACATCACACCTATCAGATTGACTAGCATGACAAAACAGGAAAATGATAAACATTGGAGATGTGGGAAAATTGGAACACTAATGCATTGTTGGTGGAGTTGTGAACTGATTCAACCATTCTAGAAAACAATTTGGAACTATGACTAAAGGGCTAAAAAATTGTGCATACCCTTTGACCCAGCAATACTACTTCTAGATCTGTTTCCCAAAGAGGTCATAAAAAAGGGAAAAGGATTCAAATGTACAAAATATTTATAGCAGCTCTTTTTGTAGTGGCCAAGAATTGGAAATTGAGGGGATGCACATCAATTGGGGAATGGTTGAACAAGTTGTGGCATATGAATGTAATGGAATACTATTGTTCCATAAGAAATGATGAGCAGGCTGACTTTAGAAAAACCTGGAAAGACTTACATGGACTGATGCTGAGTGAAGTGAGCGGAACCAGGCGAACATTGTACACAGTTAACAGCCACATTGTGCAATGACTAACTTTGATAGACTTACCTCTTCCTAGCAATGCCAGATCTAAGACAACTCTAAAAGACTTATGATGGAAAATGATATCCACATCCAGAAAAAGAATTATTGAATCTGAATGCAGATTGAAACATACTATTTGCTCTCTCTCTTTTTTTGTTTCTTCTTTCTTATGGTTCCTCCCATTGGTTCTGATTCTTCTTTACAACATGACTAATGTAAAATATGTTTAATATGATTATATATGTAGAGCCTATGTAAAATTACATGCTGTCTTGGGGTAGGTGGAGGGAAGGGAGGGTGAGAAAATTTGGAATCCAAAATTTTATGGAAGTGAATGTTGAAAACTCAAAATAAAACAATTAATATTTAAAAAAAAAACATTGTGCAATGATCAACTTTGATAGACTCAGCTCTTCTCAACCAAGGATCTAAGACAATTCCAAAAGACTCAAAAGGGAAAATGCTATCCTCATCCAGAACAACTATGGAGTCTGAAGGCAGATTGAAGCACACTATTTTCTCTCTTTCTTTTTTTTTTCATTTCCTCTTTCTCTTGGTTTTTCCCTTTGATTCTGATTCTTCTTTAGAATGTGAATAATGTGAAAATGTGTTTAATTTGATTGTACATGTGTAGCCTATATCAGATTGCACACCGTCTCTGGGAGGGGGAGAAAATTTAGAACTCAAGACCTTATAGAAGTGAATACTGAAAATGAAAAATAAGTAAATACATTTTTTTAAAAAAGATGAGAGAGAAATGTTGGAAAATATAAACTATATATAAGCAAGAGATATCAATAAAAATGGATTTTCCTAAAATGGTGGTTAGGTTCACACAATCTCAGATTTAGGAAGGGCCTCAGAATTTACGTAGTCTGACTCATACCTGAACAGGAATCCCATCCACAACCTTGCTAATAAGTGGTCATTCAGTTTCCATATAAGGAACTCATTATTCCCCACCCTAGCTAACCCATAAGAGTCTATTTAACCTAAAACATGAGTGAAATACAATTATCATTTTCAATAATAAAACTTATAGCTAGCATTTACATAACACTTTAAAGTTTATAAAGCTCTTTACATACGTTAACTCATTTGGTGGTCTAACAACCCTGTGAGGTAGGTGCTATTACTATTTCCATTTTACAGATAACTGTTGGCAATTTTCAGAAACTGAGGCAGAGAGAAGTTGTTACTCGACTATGGTCACACAGCTAGTCAGCATCTGAGGTAGGATTTGAATTCCGATCTCCCTGACTGTAAGTCCAGCATTCTAGCCACTATGCCAACTATGCAAACTATATAGTACTATTTCAGTTGTAAAATCATGGTTTGTGTGGAGCTAGATGACTAGATTGAACATGAAATAGAGCAGTGGATAGAGCATCAGGCCTAGAGTTAGGAAGACCTGAGTTCAAATCCAACCTCAGATACTTACTAGCTGTATGACCCTGGGCCACTAGTTTACTTAACACTGTTTAAATCAGTTCCTCATTCTGTAAAATGAGCTGGAGAAGGAAACGGCAAACAATTCTGCCAAGAAAACCCCAAACAGGGTCAAGAAGAGTCAGACATGACCAGAACAACTAAACAACAACAAAATTACAGTTTGTAGACTTCTAAAGTTCTGCTCTATTGCCTCTTCCTGGACTCTCAAAGGCTATACTAATGGAGTGCAAACTCTAACAACTCTTGCCAGGCTGAAAAGGCTTAGAGGTATGGGCCTAGTAAGGTACTATAGGATTTTCATTCAAGGGACGGTCTAGCTTAATTCAGAGAGGCTATGACCAGATTCGCCACTGAATGATATATTCTTTTTCTTTTTCTTTTGGCCATACCAACTCTTAGAGACTCTCTCTACTAAGGTATAGATGCTAAGGTTGATCTCTGCCTTGGTGGAGAAAATATCTTTATTGTTACAATCATAGATATTTGATATGGGCTATGTAGACTTTGTGAACTAAATTATCATAGGAAAAAGTAATCCAAGTTGAAAACATCGTTTAATAGAAACACATTTCTAATAGCATGGCAAGCCAATGAGAAATTGCTACCCAATCCCCACTCTTACCCCTGTGGGACTTCCCTTAAGAAAAAGAAAAATAGTTAAATGAAACCAACCAACATAGTAATGAAGTCTGGCAATGTATGCAATATCTCACACCTATAGTCCCCCACCTCTCCTGGAAAAGGTAAAAAGTGCACTTCTTCATCTCTTCTCCATAGGCAGGAGTGGACATTAAAACTGTCCACCAGTCGAATTTCATTTTATTAATCTTTCCATTTACAATACTAAAGTCATCACATACGTAATTTTCTGATTCTGCTTACCATTCTGCACTGATTACATTCTGATTCTTCATTGATTCAGAGAAAATTTCCCTTGTTTCTCTTAATTCTTTATAGTCATCATTTCTTATTGTATAATGATGTTGTCTTCTGGAGCTGATCTTTGAAAAAGTAAGACCAAATAGCAGAAAAGGAGTCAACAACAATGTCAAAATTGTTGTCTAAATTTCTAAACTACTAAATTAGTTGTTTAAATTTCTCTTTGATCTCTTCGGCATATATATTCAGAAGTGGGATCTAAAAATCAAAAGGTATGAACAGTTTAGTGACTTTTATCTCATAATTCCAAATTGTTTCTCCAGAATGGTTGAACAAATTCATAGTTCCACCAATATGATATCAGGGTCCCTGTCTTGTAGTCCTTCCAACATGGACTATTCCTATTTGTTTTTAATTCTCTGTTACAATTTGGTGACTGTAAGATGAATTCTGTGAGCTGTTTTAATGAGTATACCTTTCATTATTTTGAACTATCTTTCATATTGTTGTTAATAATTTCTTCTTTTTTTAGACCTCTGCTCATATTCTTTGATCATTAACTCTTGATCTTGGGTATTTGTGCTAATTCCCTATATATCTTAGATATCAGACTTTTTTCAGTGATATTTTATATAGTAATTTTTTCCCCTATTTGATGGTTTACCTTCTAAGCCTAACTGCATTGATCTTGTCCATGAAAAAGCTTTTCAATTTCATGTAACTTGTTAACAGATTTTTACTGAGCCAGTTTCCAACCTGAGAATAACGAAACAGTAGGCCAGAGACAAAGTGCCAGTAATCAGGTAGCTGTTTAATTAATTTGTTTCATTATGAGAAACAGATTTGCAAATTGGGAATTTCAGGATTTCACCTTGCTGTAGTGAAGACAGAGATTATATATATAAATCACAATGGGAAGGGAAGGGGGAATGTGGATTACAAACAATCATTTCTAGGGATTGAGCGGTTTCCCATGACAAACCCACAAATGGAAGACAATTCAACAATTCTGGAGTCTAGTTTTGGGGGTCGTGACTTGGTGGGTCACAGGACCAGAGCTCTGTGACAAGAACAGGTTCTTACAGTATTTGATTCACTTCACTTAAGGTACAGGCAGTGATTGTGAGCATTGGCAAGGTTTTATTGATCATTTAAAGCTTCATTGTGAGCTTCTAACTCACAAGAGAGGCAGTTCTGAAAAATCTAAATTATTAGTATGTTCATTATACATATATCAATTATTATGAAAATCATCATTCTCTTCACAAACTGAAATTATCTTTTTTATTTTGTGTGATTTACTCTATCCCTAGTTTGATCATGAACTCTCTCTCTACTTATAGCTCTGAAAGGTACTTCCATTTTCTTCCAAGTTAGAAAAAAATGATTAGACCTTTTATATTAAGTCTTGAATGAACTGGAACTTATTCTGGTCTTAAGGAGTAAGATGCAGAACTAAACCAATTTTTTCTGTCAAACTGCTTTCCAGTTTTCCCAGCAGTTCCTGACAAATGGCAAATCCTTCCTCCTGAAGTTTGCACTTAGGGGTTTATCAAACACTGGGCTAATTAGTTTGGTGGTTTCTGGTTCTTGCTTATCTATTTTGTTCCACTGATCTACTTTTCTCTTTTTGAACTTGTATCAAAAATTTTGTGATTGTTGTTATAAATAGCAGTAACTTAAAGTTTGGGATATTCCAATTCATTCTAACTTTCCCCCCCTTTCTATTTCTCTTCCTGGGCTCTTTTAAAGATAGTTTTTACAAGATCTAACTTCTATGATCACTATCTGCAGCTTGTCTGGTCCTTCAGAAAGAGGAAAAGAAATTTCTCAAAATGAGAGATAAGAGTCAGTAAGAGAAAACCGTTATTTCTTCATTAGGAAAAAACTGAAGACCACTCACTATGGTAAGTTGTGGTTGATCTTATTCATGGCCCCATTATTTCAATGAATAGTTCAAGAAGGAAACAGGATCAAAAATTGGAGGACCCCTGCAAACTGAGTACTATCCTTTAGCATCCCAGAATCTTTAAATAAAATACAAATCCTTGAATTAAAGTTTGCAGCTAGCATGTTTCTTGCTCATTTAAAGAAACTATTCAAGAGTGGCTTCGATTCCATTTTGATAACATAGGGAGGTCTTCTTAAGATCTCTTACTGGATAGTAAGGAGAGTATATATGGAGAATATATATGGAGAGCATAGTTTTATACACCAGCCTTTCACGTGAATACAATTTTAAGAAATTATCTTTTGCCTTCCCTCTAAGAACTTTACTATTCTGAGCATTCTTTGCTACCAGTCCCAGGCATTTGGGGGAACAGTTATCTGTGAGATAACTGTCTACAATGCATTGCAGTGAAGAATAAAATGAAAAAGAATGTAAAAAGCCTACCACAGTGTGAAAATTCTGTGAAGTGTGATGTTTGGGTAGGAACTTCTGCTTTCCATTCTGATCCTTTTTTTCCCACAGGACTTTTCTAGCTCTTAATCTTTGGGGTGAAGGAGGCATCTTCAGCCCTCTCCAGGTTACACAGCTGCAGTGTCTCATCTCCATAGGGCTTTCTATTCCACGCCCCTGTGCTAGGTGAATTTTCAGATCCCTTTTATGTGATGTCTTCCCCAAAAGAATATAAGCTCCTTTAAGGTAGGGGCTGTCTTTTGTTTCTATTTTCTGTTCTTAGTGCTTAGCACAGTGTCTGGCACATAGTAAATGTTTAATAAATGCTTGTTGACTGACTAACTGACAGAGAGCTTAGAGAAGGTATCCTCCTTCCTGGCCATTTTCTGGGCTGTTTGACTCAAGATGACTCTGTGGAGTTGACCTTTCCACACCATCTTGGAGGATGATGCCAAAAGTTCAGCTCTCAATTTCATGGTTCAAATATTTTGTCAATGCCTTCAGTGGCTTCTACTTGGAATTAGACCTCAGACAACAGGTCAGAGTTGATCTTTTTCAGGCTGGATTTGGCAGCCATTATGTCCAGCATGTGCAGTTTCTTTTGCTGGCAGCTGCACTGAGGAATCAACAACCACTCTAATGGAGCCACTGCTTATGGAATACTTGGTGCTCATGTTCTTCTAACCATAGTGGCTTCAGCACCTGAGTAGAGATGTATAGGTACGTGAACAGAGAAAGTAGAACTCAAAGGTCCTACTCTGAGTTGGGACATCCATCTGCTTCAAAGTAGCCTTGCTGAAGTACATCTGAGTAGGGGAGGAGATGGTGAAGGATATTTGACCAGGTGCAAGCCTAGACTTAGAGGGAAGGGGTGGCACAGAGCAGTGGGACTGGGCATTGTCCTTTCTGATCTTCAAAGTCTTTTCTAACTAAAAATTCTAAGAATCCTGGATAACTTTGCCTTAACAGCCACCACCATCCTAGTACCAACTCAAGCTGAGGAAAGTGTAAGATAGGAAAAGGTATTATCTTGGGATGCTCAGACAATCATAAAGTTGCTCTCAGATGAAGAAGTAGGATATCTTTTAATGTCCACTTCCCTCCTCATCCTTCTCCAATCTCAATCACAAGTTTTAGGAAATCATTGTTATTGTTGCAAAATAACTGAATCATATGCTTTTACCAGGCCTTCTTCCTGGGTTCCTCACACACAACATTCCATCAGCAGTCTCTGCATCTTTAGGCTGTCCCATGTGCCTGGGATGCATTACCACTGGATTAAGCAGTATCCTTCCATGTGCTCTCTTTATTTGTTCCCCAAGATTATTCAGTCTTGTTTGTTTAAAGGTGTTCCAAATAACATCTACAGCACTCTGAGAGGACAGTGATGGAAGCACAGAGAAAGCCTAGTCCATTAGAGCATGGACTGACTTAATTATGTTTGTGTCTTGGTTAAAGGAAGTACTCAATGAATGGTTATTTACTGAGAAAAAGAGTGGCATCTAGTACTCATCCTTGGTCGAAAATCGTTAAGAAAGGTGGCATGCTAATTCACAGAAAAGACCACCCCCTGTAGAAGTTCCAGCTGGTGGTAGAGATCATAGATGTAGTGGTAGAGAGCCTATATGATGCTTGCTAAATAAGAACTGTGCTGAGATGGAGGCTGCATCTTCACTTTCCTCATGTAATGATCTGCCCAAGAAAAAGGGTGGATTTGAGATTCCAAGTGTCTGACCACTATATTATGTTTCATAACACACCTGATATTAGTAAATTTGTCATGTTTCTGAAACATACAAATTAAGAAGTGTTGTTATGGTTTATTTATTCTAACTATAGTTTTTTGTGTTTCATACCACGTTTTCTTTAATAACTAGCGAATGTCTTTGAGCAAAAAACATATATTCCACATACTACTTGGTTATAAATAGTGTCACCTTTAAGAAAAGGAATATTTCGGATTGGTTCAGCCAAGTAGACCCAAATCATTTTTGAAAGTCGAACAAAGAATAATTTCCAAATGGATTTCTTGCTGTGCGTAACGCTAAGTGCAGCCCTGTCAGCTTTTATACTTTATTTTGACCTGCTTTGTAAAATGATATTCAGAACAGCTCAGTGTGATGTCAACTTCCATTAATTCTTTCTTCAATGATAGGTATTCATTATTCAAACCGTGTTTTCACTGGCACAATCTATTTATGCTTCAGTTTCTTTGCTGAAGGTTTGGAAGGAACAATTCCTAGGGAAGACTATGTTCTTTCTTTGCAATTTTTCCTCCTAAAACGACCTTCCAAAAGGACATAGGGATTGTTCTATAACAATGTCTGAGTTGTTTCCAAGGCAGATATTGTGAAAACATTTAATGTTTCTTACACTTGAACAGATCTGTCATTAAACTAGTCAAGTACTAAGCTAGTTAAGATGTATTTAAGATTATTTCCATTGTGAGCATTTTCATCAACTGCTTATTTGACTTATCTAAGGTTGCCCAGTAAAGGGCACCTCACAACAATAATGTTCTTGCTTGTTTTTATATGAGACATGAATAGAACCATTCTCTCACTGATTTATAAACATAAAAAAATACAAGTTTATAAAAAACTACTTGTTGTCTTTTAAGAGTTATAATGATTACATGTTGGAAAGAACAGCCTGTTGGGATCTTTTTGCTGATCCAATGCTGCACGATACAATACTTGAGAAATAAATTGTCCAGCAAGTTTTTGGTTTGAAAGGACAATATAAATCACCTATTTGAAATCCTGCCTTTAAAAAAAGAATAGAAAACAGCTGGGAGGAGGGGAAGTGAAGAAAAGGGGAACAGATATTAGAGTGAACCTAAATCTGGATTTGGTTGATTCTGAAGTTGATTCATTAGCGGAATTTGGAAAAGAAAACATTCCTCAGGAGAATCGCAGTGATTCATAGTCCTGAGAGCAGTCACATAGTCACACAACGTGTAAAGCAGCTATGAAACTACTAAGGGTAGTTTTCTCCCTCCTTTTCATTCAGACTTGGCTATTTCCAGTCTTTTTCTGAAGCTGAGCTCTAGCGGGCTCAGTCAAAACCAGTGGTTCTTGTATGATGGTTGCTGGGTAACTTTTGCCCAGCAGTTCAACCTCCACTCTCTGTCCCACTTTACTAAGCTCCATGGGGACATAAGCAAAAGCCAGACTCTTCCGAGTGCTGTAACTGTAGCTTCCAGAGGTAGTGTTGCCCACAACCTGAAAGACAAAGGAAATGATCCTCATCATCTGTATCACTCATTTGTGCGTGGTAGTTTATGTATGAGAATGTGTACTCCATTTGTCCTTGACAATAGGAAACCAGTCTGAGTAGAATGAAGTCAGTGGATAACCACTCACACATTTGTATTGTGCTGCTCCATTGATACAGTACTCCATTCGAATCATGGCATACTATGGCCATAGACAAATGGCTCCACTCTTCTGGGAAGAAAACAGGTATTAAGTGAGTACGTACTCTGTGCGCTGTATTAAGAACTTTCCATTTGATCTGGACCTCGGTTTCCTCAACTGTAAAATGAAAAGGATGGGCTAGATAATGCCTTGGATATCCTCCAACTCTTCACAACTATGACTACAGGAATAACTATGACATTCTTGTAGCGCTAGTCAAGCGAAGTTCAAGCTTCTGACACTTATTAGCTGTGTGATCTTGAGCATGTTATTTTACTTCTATGGGGCTCAGTTTCCTCATAACTTTTAATAATAGTAACTTCCTTCATTTTCTACTCTTCCTTTATTGCTACTTCCATCTTCTGACACTTAAAGAAATGTGATTGTCTTCAGAAGACATCTTTCCCATCTTTAGCCTGTACACCCTTCCCCAGCCCTGGTGGTTTAGGGAGGAGGATTGGACATGCTTTCTGGCTCCTAAGTGTTGCTCCCAGATTCTCCCTCTACCTCTCCATCTCTGAGGATCACTCGATCCAAGTGTTTCACCCTATCCTGCTCCTCCTGGAAGTTATCCAGCCTACAGCTCATATCCCCTGTTTTCTCAAGAAATTCAGTATCTGCTTTTTCTTCAACCCATCCCTTGCCCTTATACTTGGGAACTTTAACATACATGTTGCTGTTCCCTCAAATACCCCGGCCTTCTAGTTCCTCATTTTATTCAACTTCTATTACCTGCCTCTTCACTCTACTTCAGCCACTTACGGGGAAGGTCAGTCATACCTTTGACTTCACCATCACTCACAAGTGTTCCACATCCATGATCAAGTTACTATATCCAGCTATAACATCTTGTCATTCCACCTCCCTTGATATGTCATGCCTTCTAAATCTTTTCTTCATCCTTACTGTGACCTCCAATCCCTCAACCCCTCAGTTTCACCACCCCTCCCCTATCATTCTTGCTCTGGCTTCACATTTCTTCCTTCCCAATCTTGATAATTCAGTGTTGCTCTGTTCTCCATTGTTGTATCCCTTGCTCCCTTGACCTATCATTGCTTTGCCATATCCCAGTCCTGAAATGTCGTTACCATCTGACTCCTCTGCTCCTACTCACATGTAGCTAAAGAGTGCTGGAAGAAGTCATCTAACTGTCCCAGTCACCCAGACTCACAACCTAGGTGTCATCCTTGATTCCTCACTCACTATCAACTCACCTATCTAATCTGTTGTGAAGTCCTGTCATTTCTACCTTGGCAACATTTCTCTTATATATCTCCTTCTCTCTACTCATGTAGCTGCTACCCTGTGCAGGCCCTCATTGTCTCGTGCCTGAACTATTGCCGTAGCCTTTTGGTAATTCTCCCTGCCTCAGATCTCTCTCCACTCCAGTCCATTCTCCACTCAGCTGCCAAAGTGATCTTCTTAAAGCTCGGGTCTGACAACGTCACCCCTCCCCAACTTCATAAATTTCAATGGCTCCCTATTGTTTCTAGGATCACATATAAAATCCTGTTTGGCTATTGAAGCCCCTGCAAACCTGGTCTCTCCCTACCTCTCCAGTCTCCTTACCCATTGTTCTCCTCCCTTCTGAATATCTCTTGGACACATTTTCTCCCAGTACTTTCACTGGCTATTCCCTACGCTTGGAATGTTGTCACACCTTGTTGCTGAATCCTGGCTTCTTTCAATACTCAACTCAAATCCTACCCTCTTCAAGAGAATTTTGCCAGTTCCCAGTAAGTGCTTTCCCTCTGAGATTTGCCATTTACACACACACACACATACACAGATACACACACACACATGTATATGTATAGATAGATACACACACACATATATATACACATATATATCTTTATGTATCTTGTACGTACATAGTTATTTATATGTTATCTTCTGAATTAGAATGTGAACTCCTTAAAGGCAGAGCTCATGTTTTTGCTTTTCTTTGTATCTTTAATGCTTAGCACAGTGCTTTGATTATAGTAAGTCCTTGATTGATTGGCTGACACAACCCTGCTGATTGGGCTTACTACAAATTCGTGTTATATAATCTCAACTAGGTGCTCACTGCAACAAGGCAATAGTTTTACTCTTCTCTGCTGGACTCTCTCTCTTATTCTCACCAAAGAAAGTGTTTCCAAATTTCATTTCCTTTCTCAAGTCTCCCCTCACCCTCTCAGAGGGACCTCACTCCATACTTTATTGAGGAAATAAAGATCATTCACATTGAACTCCCTCTTCTCTCCTACCTTACATTTCAAAACCTCTTAAAATCATCTTCATCTTTATCTCTGTTACTCTGGTCTCTGATGAAGAGGGAGCCCTTCTCCTCCCTGAAGTTAACACATCCGCATGTACCCTTGACCACATCCTTTAAAGTCTCTTGTCAAATTGCTTTCCCAATCATATTTCTCTCTAATCTTCAATGTCTCTCTATCTACTAGCTTCTTGCCTTCTGCCTTCAATCTTACCCAGGGCTCCCCTTCCTTAAAAAGCACCTCACTTGACCCAAACACTTCCTCAAAATCTCTTCCTACATCTCTCTTTACTGTTTTGGCTCCTTGACCTTATTCTTCCATTGAAACTGATCTCTTTGAAGTTACCAACAGTCTCTTAATTTTCAAGACCAATGACCTCTCTGAGGCATTTAACTCTTCTCCTGGATTCTTCCTCTTCTCTGGGTTTTCATGACTAACACTCTCTCTTGGTCCTGTTCCAACCTGATTGGCCATTCCTTATTATAGTTTATTGGATTATTGTCCTTGATTCATACTCTAACAGTGGGTGTAACCCAAGGTTTTGTCCTTGACCCTCTTTTCTCTTTACACACTCCCTCTTCATAGTCTTTTCATTTCCCTTGGGCTTAACATCATCTCCATACATATGACTCCTAAATATTGATATCTGGCCCTAGTTTCTTTCCTGAACTCCAGGCCTTCATCACTGTCTATTGAACAATTCAAACTGGATACCCTGGAGACTTCTCAAACTCATCCGTGTCCTAAACAGAACTCATTATCTTTCCTCCCAAACCTATCCTTTTTCTTAACTTACCTATTTCAGTGAAAGGTGCCACCATCCTTCCATTTACCCAGATTCCCAACCTCAGTCACCCTCAGCTCTTCCCTCTCCCCACATATCCAGTCAGTTTCAGCTCTACCTCCACCATACCTCTCAACTCTGTTTCCTTTCTCTACTCAAATAGCTATCATCCTAGTTAAGACCCTCATCACCTGTCACCTGGAATATTACGATAACTTGCCAGTTGGTCACCATGCTTCAAGTCTTTCTCCTCTCTAATCAATACTCTGTATATATAGCTATCAAAGTGATATTCCAAAAGCACAGATCTGACCATACCACTTTCTTGCTCTATAAACTTCAGTGGCTGCCTATTGCTTTTAGAATCAAATATAAACTCCTCTGTTTGGTATTTAAAGTCCTTTGCTACCTGATCCAGACTATCTTTCCAGTTCTATTATATATTGATCTCTTTCACACACTCAAAAGTCCAAGCACACTGACCAACTTCCTTTCCTTCACACATGACATTCTACCTCTTGTCTCCAAGTCCTTGTACTGCCTGACTCACATGCCTGGAATATACTTTGTCTTCATCTTCATTTCTTAGAATCTGTAGCTTCCTTCAAAGCTTAGCTTACATGCTACTCCTCCATGAAGGCCTTTCCTAATCCTGCATGCTGTTAATGCCTCCCCCTACACACCAAAAATACTTATCTTGTATTTAATTTGTATATATAGTATATATACTTATCTACCAGTATGTTGGTAAACGTTTAACAATTGTCTCTCTTGAGAAAAAAAAAGTGCCTGGATTGCCTTTTAAGTTTAATCTATATTATTAGCATTTTTCTCCATTATTTTCATTAGGCTAGACAAATCAACAAAATAATAAATCAAGCCCTGTTTTCAAGCATTTGTGATTTTCAAGATATAAATGTTCACACTGAAAATTTAACAATCAGTTCTCGAGAGCAGGGAGGAGCTGCCTCTAGCACATTCCTGTACTTATATGTCTCCATATTGTCTCTCATAGCTGGATAAAGCCAAGGTTATAAACTTGGGAGACTGAAAGAATGGTGATGCTTTTTAACAGAAATAAGGATATGTATAAAAAGGGTGGATTTAGGGAGAGAGGTAATGAGTTTTGTTGGGTTTGAGATATCTTCTGGACATCTGGTTTGAAATGTTCAATAGGCAATTTTTGATGAGAGAAAGAAGATTAACAGAGACTAGATATGGATCTGGGAGTCAGCAGCATAGAGAAGATAATTAAATCTGTGGGAGCTGATGAGGTCACAAGAGATAGAGAACAAAGAAAGATGATGATAGTGATAATATTGATAACATTTATATAATGCTTTCAGGTTTGCAAAGCACTTTACAAATATTATCTCATTTTATCCTCACAACCCCGGGAGGTAGGTCCTATTATTATCCTCATTTACAGATGAGGGAACTGAGGCTGACAGAGGGTAAGTGACTTAGCCAGAGTCACATAACTACGAAGTATCTGAGACCAGATTTGAACTTGGATCTTCCTGGTTCTAAGATCAGCACTCCATCTGCTGCACCACTTAGCTGCCTATAAGGACTATGACAGAACCTTGGGAAGCACCCATTGTTGAAAGCTATGATATTCATGGTGAGCCAGCAATGGAGACTGAGAAGTAGCAGTTAGGTAGGAAAAGCAAGAAAGTAGTTTAAGAAAATCCAGGATTTAGGAGGGGTTATCTCCAGTCATTCTGATCTATATCTGGCCACTGAAACCAGATGGCTCTGGAGGAAAAAGTGAGGCTGGTGACGTTGCACAGCCCTCCCTCACTTAAATCCAATTCACTTACAAGTCATGGTGTCACCTTCCTGATGTCACGGTCCTCTTATAGAACAAAGGACAAACAGCAACAAGGATATAGGAGGAAAGGATGCTCAATAATGTCAAATGAAGCAGGGAAGTCAAGAAGGATGAGGATTTAGAAAGGACTTGGCAATGAAGGCATCCTTGGTAACTTTGGAGACAGCAATTTCAGCTGAGTGATGAAGTCAGAAGCAAAGGGTTAAGAAGTGAGTGAGAGGAAGGAAAGTAGAGGCAAATAATATAGTTTTTTTTTCCCTAAGAGCTTGGCTCAGAGAGGGGAAAGAGAGGCTAACAATTTGAAGGTTTTTTTTTTTTAAATGATGAGAAACACTTGGGCAAGTCTAAAGGCAGTAGTGAAGGAAATAGCAGCTGAGGAGCAGTTGATAATTAGAGAAAAAGAGGGCTTAATTCAGAGGGGAACCTTTTGAAGAAGATGGGAGAAGAAAGGATCAAAGGGACATATAGAAAGAGGTCGGTCTTGCCAAAGAGAAGGGCCATGTCTTCATAGGAGACTGAAAGGATGGAAGATATGAAGTTAAAGGGTTTTGATATGAAAAGGAAGGTAGAAGAAGGAGCTCAGTGACAGCCTTCATTTTTCAGTAGAGTAAGAGGCGAAGTGTACAAGGGAGCAGGTAGGGAAGGAATGAGGTGTGATGTCTGAGGAAGAGAAGAGAAGGTTTGGAATAGTATCTATGTGTCAAGGTTGGGGGGAGGGAGATAGGAAATCAATTAAGGAGGAATAAAAAGGACTGCCTTGCCCAGTGAGGGCCAAATTGAAGTTAGATAAGCTAAATTAGCAGCATACCTCCAGGCATTATTGTTATGTAACTTCCTACAATTCTGTTCAGTAGCACCTAAGTAGGAGAATTGGGGGAAAGATGGTGGTAGTAAACCGGGGATGGTATCTGGCAATGGATGAGCAATGGTACCACAAAGGTGTGAAGGATTTCAGAGGGGATTAGTTAACTATAAAGTGGAAATTCGGAAGGGAGGAAAGTGAAATCAGAGCAGGAGTAATAGCCTAAGAAATTACTGAGATGGGAGTTTAGAATGATGTGAAGAACAGGATTAGAAGGAGTAAAGTATAGGGAGAGATGGAATGATACGAGGTCGTGCTCAGAAAAAGGAGTGAGACCTGGAAGATGGGCAGGATTTGGATCTGCAGAGGGAACAAGAAAGAGCAATCCAGGGTTGGTAACAGCATGAACATGCAATTAAAATACGTATGGATCTGTTTTACCATGAGGTCCCCCTATGCTAATATTTCACCAATTAGTAAATAATTTCCTAGAGAATTACATGAGGCATATAGAGGTTAAATGATTTGCCCAAGGTCACACTTTTGCCTAACGTCAAGGTAGTAACTCTCAAAGGCAGGATTTGAACCTAGATCTTTCTGACTCTGCTTCTGACCCTTCAGACCTCAGCCTATGTGATAACCACATGGTTTCTATAATTAATATAGAACTGCAACTAAAATAACAGGAAAAAGATAAGGCAGTCTGGGAAAGCAAACCAGAAAAGATGAGATGAAAATATGTATTGTGGACATATATGAGAGGTCAGAGGCAACTGATAAAAAATGGTCAAAAGAAAATAATATCCAAGGGCAGCTAGGTGGCACAGTGGATAGAGCACAGGCCCTGGAGTCAGGAGGACCTGAGCTCAAATTCGGCCTCAGACACATAACACTCACTAGCTGTGTGACTCTGGGCAAGTCACTTAACCCCAATTACCTCACCAAAAAAGTAAATAAATAAAATTTTAAAAAAAGAAAGAAAATAAGATCTGAAGTGAACACGAAAATACGATAAATAGAATAGCTAAATAGATAAAATGAAGCAAGAAGAAGGGGTTAGCCCAGAAGGCTAAAAGTACTTACGGAAAAGTTTGGAATAAATATCACCAGACAGAAAGGACAATTTTAAGGCAAAAAAGAATAAGAAAGAAAATATCCACAGATAATACAAGGAGGAAAAGAAATATCAGCTGAAAATATTCTTCTCCACAAAGCATAGAAATTAAATGAAAATAAGAGAACAGGGGCAGGTAGGTGGCACAGTAGATACAGCAAAAGTCCTGAAGTCAGGAGGACCTGAGTTCAAATCCAGCTTCAGACACTTATCAGGTGTGTGACCTTGAGCAAGTCACTTAACTCTGATTGTCCTCCTCCCCCACCCCCACCCCACTCCACCCCCCACCAAAAAAAAAGAAGAAGAAAATAGAATGTAGAGTCTTATTTAAAATGTTTTTGTTGTGTGGCCTCAACCTTCTAAACAAAGGAGAACCACTCAGATCCCTCAGTGAAGAGATTGTATCTGTCAGTAGACAATCCTAGTGGTGGCCATTCATTCTAGCCTTTCAGATGCCAACACATTTTCAGCATTATGTATTGACTCCTAGTTTTTAAACCTTGGCTTAGTAATTATCTGTTTCAAACCTATAGTCAGGAGGCATCATGATGATTCTGTAAAGAAGTAAGGGTTGCTGAGATAATACATGCTTTTTAAACACATTTTCTTCCAGACTACTAGAGATTATAAGTGAGAGATCTAAGAAATGTGCATCAGCAAGTTTCGTCTGAAGCATAATCATACCTTTTGACCCAGGCTCCCTCGGGAACCTTTGCTTCATTTTATACCTGTGCTAGAGGGATCTGTGTCTGGGCCACAATGGGAGTGAGCTTCACTCACTATCAAGTACATAGTTCATCTAGCTAAATCGGAATGGAGTTTAGGAAAATCAAGACGTTTCAAAGTAAGAAAATTTTAGCAGGTAACCTGGTCCATTTCCTGCCTCTAGACAGGTTCGTCTAAACCAGTGGTCCAACTTAAAAAGAAACAGAGGCCTTTAAACTATACATAAGGATCCCTGCAGGCTGCATGTTGACTTAGAGGTTCTGACCATTCTCAGGTGTTGCCTCAGCTGCGTGTTTGATACTTCTGATCTAAACTGTCCTTTGGACTTTTCCTCCTCTGCCCCAGCAGCCTGTTTACTGTGGAGATGCCTCTGAGACCCCTTCAGCCTTCCCTCTCAGATTTTAAGTTCCTGGACTAAAGGAATTGCCCATGCCATCCATCCTCACTTCTCTCCTGATTCTCCAGATTTTTTCGCCTTTGTCCCCATGTAAATACCACTCCTTCTCCATTCCCACCCACATCTCAACCCTTAATGTGATCTAGCTTTCTTTTATATGCTGTCTTCCTCAATTAGAATGTAGGGTAGGGTAGGTAGAATGAGGGTAGGGATTATTATTATTATTTTTTGCTTATATTCAAATGAACAGTTTGTGGCACATAGTAAGTGTCCAATAAATGTTCTCTATATCTCTATTTATCTATCCCAAAAGCATATTCAAAAGTCTGCAAACATTTTTAGCCATTGGTAACATTTCCCTGGTCCTTCCTGCATTTCTGATGACATAGTATTGTCTGATGGCAGTGGGCATTAGTATATTAATGACCTAGTAAAGCTAGGTTATTGTGCCATTATTTTTGTTTTTTTTTTTTTCTTTGAAATACTTAGTGGCTTTTGGCAAGCTGATATCTTTTAAACAAGGTTTCATTTGTTTCAGGTTTTGGTGGTCCCAGACTAATTTGCATGTCTGGTTAATTTAATTTTTTTAAAAAAATCTTTAGGGAAAGAGATTTCTCAGCCCAAATCTTTTAACTTGGTCTTTCCCAACCATTTCCAGATTCAATTAAATCCACTCCCTCTCCCTCCTCAGCGGATTTGGAGACCATCCCCATCACTCCTTTTATGATTGCCCTTCATATACTTTAACATAGCCATCAAGTTGATTGTCAGCCTTCTCCTCTCCAATCTGACTAATTTCAATTCATTAACCTTTCCTCCAAGGCCCCATTTCCCAGACCTTTAATCATCTTAGTCACTCTCCTTTGGATGTTCTCAAAATTCTCCATATTTCCCTTGAGTTATAGAACTGAAATGACTGGTTTGGGAAAATTGTGTGGAAAGAGTAGAAAGGGCGTGGAAATAGGGGTAAGAGCCTTTGGTTTTAGCTTTGCCACCAGCCAATCAGCCAGTCAACAAGCATTTATTAACCACTTACTACATGCCAGGCTTTGTGCTAAGTACTAAGGATATAAAAGAAATAAAAGACAGTCCCTGCCCTTGAAAAGTTCAAAATATAATGAGGGAGAAAACATGCCAACAATTGTGTACTAACAAGCTACTTACAGGATGAATAGGAAATAATTCACAGAGGGAAGGCACTAGAATTAAGGGAAAAGTTAGAAGGTGGGATTTTAGCTGAGACTTGAGGGAAGCCAGGGAAACCAAGAGGTAGAGGTAAGGAGAAAGAACATTCCACACATGGAGGATAATCAGAGAAAATGCCCAGAGCCAAGAGATAAGGGTATCTTGTTTGAGAAACAGCAAGGAGGTCAGTGTCACTGGATCAAACAATATGTGCGGAGTTGTAAAGGGTAAGAAAATTGGGAAGATAGAGGAGGACCAGGTTTTGGGTTCAGTTGTTTTTTGGTTGTATCTGACTCTTCATGACCCCATTTGGGGCTTTCTTGGCAAAGATACTGGAGTGGTTTGCTATTTCCTTTTCCAACTCATTTTACAGCTGAGGAAAGTGAGGCAAAAAGTTGATTTGCCCAGGGTCACACAGCTAGTAAGTGTCTGAGGCCAGATTTGAACTCAGAAAGAAGTCTTCCTGACTCCAAGCCTGGCACTGTGGAGCCACCTAGCTGCCCAGGACTAGGTTATGAAGGGCTTTAAACACTAAGCAGAGGATTTTGTATTTGATCCTGGAGAAGACAGGGAGCCAGAGGAGTTTATTGAGTAAGGG